>NC_070630.1:12813801-13062387 GCF_947347685.1 Pleuronectes platessa | reverse complement strand
ATTAGCCAAAAGGCCGTCTGGACCTAAAACACCTACAGAGATTACCCCTGTCTGTGGAGAAATATTTGAGTCAGACTGTAAACTATGAACTGGGAATGGACCACAGAGTCTTAGCCCACATCAACTGTCTGCTGTTTTGCGGACCAAGGTCTCCACCAGATTCAAGTCCTTGTCACCTTTTATACATTTGATTCAGTTTTGTTTTTTTAACATTGCAATTTGAGGAGCACGCAAAATAATTCCGTCTGACATACGTGTATCCTGTCGACATCACCTTTGTTGGCTGAGTCTACCTATACTTGATAATGAGTATTAATTTCCATCGCTATTGTAACTTCATTGTGGTATTGCTGCCAGCATCACCAAGCATCAGGCGCAGTAATCGGCACTGGTTTGAAAGAGCCAGATCCAGGTCCTTGTGGTTTAAATATGATACTCTCTTGGGGTAAAGCCTGCAGGCCTGGGCCACTGCGTTTCCGGAGAGACCAGTAAAGCGTCCACTTCTTTCTCTTCTTCTTCTGTTTAATGCAAGGCAGCACACTCGTTATTTGGCATTATGGTGAATAAAGGCATTGCCTGTTTAATCGTCGGAATGAGACACAAGCTCCGGGTTGAAGAGAAGGTCTTTTGGGCTGTCAGAGCGAATCTTCAAAGCGGCGCGGCGAGTTCTCCGAGCGCTGCATCCCCTGTTGAGCGGACAACAAGCCGTGGATGACCTTGCAGTCACAGTCCCGCCTCATTCTGTCCACTGCTGACAGAACGAATGTCTTCATCTGCCGTGTGGTGACCGAGTTAATGGACTAAACACTAAACACTTGGGACAGACCAAGACTTTACGGATGTGTAATAATCATGATCTCCCCATTTCCTGCTATTCACCCCCCCGCCTGACAGCGTATTATAGATACGTGATGTGAAGTGCTAAAAAATAACAGGGTCATGCTTGTATGACATGATAATATGACACACTTACAGCAGCTATAAAATGACTGTGCAGATGGACAACACCACACTGTCCAAGCACAAACGCCTGCTTTCTAGGTATAGTCAATCTCAGTGGCTCAACTTCAAGAATACATAGTGCTTAAAATCTCAGTCAAAGACTTCTGGGAGTACATATAATCATTAGGGTTATATCCGACTGAGTATTTCGTCAGTATCAGATTTGGCTGTTCAATTTGAATTGTGCCTTCTTTCCATTTCATTACGTTTATTAGACTGCTGGATTTCTGGACGGACTTCAGTGGGATGTTCAAGGTGACTAAACAAGCCATGCAAGCTAACGGTGTGTACTATGCTAGCAGCAGATCGGAAACATATTTCTGGTCATTGAATTGG
This sequence comes from Pleuronectes platessa, assembly GCF_947347685.1. Lineage (NCBI taxonomy): Eukaryota > Metazoa > Chordata > Actinopteri > Pleuronectiformes > Pleuronectidae > Pleuronectes > Pleuronectes platessa. Next base: position 13,061,049 of record NC_070630.1, on the reverse strand, counting down.
ATATTAAACAAAAGAAAGACAATTCTGTGAGCTGCAAATTCCCTAGGGTCACCATGGCAGTAGTTGTTACTGGTGTTACGCCAATTACATAACTTGCCGACTGGCCCCACCATCTATCTAATTTTCACCTATAAGTGGTGAAATATGTCCATATGCGTCCATATTCATCATATTAAAAAAAGTCAAATTTCTGTACTACAAACTAAAAGCAGAGAAGAGTCGCGTCGCAGAGAAGAAGAGTCTCATCAACAACAAGATGTCAAGTCTTACAAATTAGGAATTGGCGGATCGCCACAGTCTTACAGGGACTTTGCCTCAGAGAGCAACTTGAAAGTGAGGAGATCTCAGTCTGTGGCTATTTCTGGGAACAGAAATGTCCCCAGAAGTGCACTGCACACTGACTGAAAAATCATGAATGCTTAAATGGACGTATCTTAATTGACTGAGGGGTCTACTTTCAGAGGGCAGCACTAATCTCCTACTTGGCTCCTTCTGGGATGGAGGGGGAGCCTGTGAGTGGGTTCATTTAGAGGCTTTGTGTCGGAGCATGGTGTTGTTTGGGTTTGTTTGTTTACATTGTTGCCTCATTATCACATTTTTAAGTCGCCTAGTGGAATAAGTAAATGAATGCCTATTAGGTTACAACTTAGCTAAGGTTGCTCTGTAGCTACCATAGGCTTACTTTACATTATATGGGGAGTTTTGGTAGAAATCTGTGCATTGTGCAGACCGATAAAAACAGAGACACTGAGGCAAACTTGCAGGCACATAGGCACAGAGGCACTCACGCACATACACATAAATTTGCATGTACAGGCATACGACACACATACACACACTCAAACACACACACCCACCCAGCCGAGCAACAGATACTCAGTCTCACCCAGCCTTGAAATCCGTTAAGACTGGGGGCTCTTGCAGAGCAGCTCATCCATTCTGCTTTTGATCTATTCCCCATCTCCAGCCTGCAAAGTGCAAACTGAGGAAAACAAAAGAGGAAAGGGGACTGCTGTACGTCTCCAAGAGACCACACAAAGGAGAGAGCTGGAGACACACAGAAGATGCCGGTGTGTGTTGACTAGGGATGTGAGTCTGTGCATCAACAAATCCAACATGAATTTCAATATGTGGTCAAAGAAATCGGCGCAGGGACGGTAACCCTGAGCAGCGGGTTGAGGATCAAGGAGGGTTGCATTAATTTCTTATTTGATCTCATACAACGTAATTGGTTGCAATTCATCGAGGTTTGTGCGACACACCCACACTGCCTTAAACATGTGTAACACTGATGTGCGTCCAGGATGGAGCAGTTGCATCAAACCTCTTCTTTGACCAGATTACGATTTCCTCCAAACGCAATAAAATCTCAGTCCAGATGCAGGAAAAAATAAAAGTGCAACACAAAAAAATCTTGGGGGAGGAAATGTCGAAAGACAACTAATGTGATTTGAAAACAATGCTGCACATCTCTCTCCTAGTCTCATACATTTAAATCAACAGCCGTATCATGCAGCCGACAGAGCCACCACCAGTGATACATCTTCGCTAAAAAGGACTATGTGTCTCTGTCTGAGGGAAAAAAACACATCTTTGTCAAATAGCATCAGCTGATTTATGCATAGACGCTGCACAAAGCCTTACAATCAGAATCAACTCTATTCACATAAGGTCAGGCGCTCTAACCATACTTCAGAACCGATACATTAAATCACATTTATGACTTGTGATTAGCATTCATCCAGATTCCAGAAAGTGGAATAACATTAAAATGAGAAGAAATCTAATAAAAGTGACTTGAGTTTTGCTTGCAAAGGAAGTTGCTTTCTTTTCATAGCCTCCCCGACCTCCAGGACTGTCTGCAGCACTCAGGTCATGTGTTTTATAAGTCAGAGAGCTTTGTTAGCAATAAACTGGAGGAGACAACGCCACTCATAAAACAATCTATGGCCGTGCGACTGAGCATTACCGACAAGAGCGAGAGGGCATGTGTGCTTTAACTACACTTTAGCCCACATCAGGAAACTTTTTTCTACACACAAGGTTTACATGGTAGTATATAGATAAAGATGTTTTATATACGGTATAAAAGCAAAATGTTGTGTGAGGAAGTGATAGAAAAGAAAATGCTGTCTTCATCTTTTAAATTAAGGCTTCCAGGAACTTGATCCAAAAGTCTAAATTCTCTCCTGGAAAAGCACAGAGCATCTTCACAATCAAATGTACAGAAATTGAGGGGAATATAAAAGGCACATTAACAAGGTGCGAGAGGAGCCCTGTTTAATGGATGATCTTTGGAAGCTACTGTGGTCTGACACGCTGCAGCTACATAATACCGTTCCAGTGGCTTGAAACGTTAACTTCACACACAAACGAACATAAACACACGACATCTACGGAAGCAGAATACTGACAACAGGACCTCAACGTTACGCTCAGGCCTGATGCACTTTTGAATATAGTCATTGGGGCTCGGCTTGCAATGAATAACAAATTCTATAAAATGATATATGAATATAAAAACCTTGAGAGAGAAGAACTCCTCTTTCCAGCTGACTTTTTTACTCCCTTGAGCTGCGGTGCTCTGCAACTTGTCAAGTAAAACATTATTTAACTGTGAAAAAATACGGCTGCATTGCATACCGGCAAATAAACACTGAATTTATATATATTTATATATACGATTTCCTTCCACCCTGCTGGCAAATTGCAGGTTTCCATTCAAGCCTTTGCCCTCAAATAGTCAGTGCTGTACACTTTCCCTGTTGACGACTAGATTGGGTTCCACCAGGGGCCTTTTTTCCTTTTTTCACACGTTCAAATTTCACAGGCATTTCATGAATTTTGCAAGAGAATTCCTCGCGGAGAGCCCATTAAGTTCTGACCCCGATACATACGCACATATGTAATGAGTCGGGGCAAAACTCAATTCGCAGACAAGAAATGTATGACATTTTTTTACTGATAAAACTGTCACCTCTTGTGATTTAGAACAGTTATAATTGTTGTTTGCTATCACACAGCTTTAACGGACAGGCACTTATATTGATTTTCTCAATCTGTATCAATCTGAATCACAGTCAGTCCATCTGACTGACTGTGATTCACTGAGTCAGACACACACACACACCCACAAACTAAAATATGTTTAAACTGCACAGCTGGAGGAGATCACAGGGGCCGCCTCAGTCTCCAAACTCGCTCTAACCTTCGTGTCAGTAGCTCAAGCAGCAGCACTTGCGCATTAGCCCCTGTATGTCTATAAGACCTGGTTAAGATGTACTCATCTCTGCTGGAGCCCGAGGCAGAGAAAGAGATCCAAGCCCTGTCTTGATGTGCCGAGCTACACCCGGCTCCTGTGATAATGTCCATCAAGGGAAGGAAAAAGGGCGGAGGCAGTCTTGAATCAGTCAGCGTGCTGTGCACCTTCCCACACCTCTCATCCCCTTATATTTCCCCCCCGCCCCTACCTCGCTGTGGCCATCCTTGCCCTCCCTCCTTCCCTCACGTTGCAGTAGCGGACAAAAAAAAGAAAAATGAATTGAGTGAATTTGCATCCACAGCCACGGGAACTGCTAGAGTAATAGTGCTCTCCGAGACGAGGTGGGGGCATCGGGAAGGGGAGGGTAAGGTAAAAGCAGATTGCCGTAATAAACACAGGGGCAGCGCTGACAGGAAATAAATAAATCCAATAGAAAAGAGAGGGAAATTGAACAAGCCCATTCCGCTGGAAGGAGTTGTGTGGAAAATGCTCCAATCATTCCATGCTAACCAAAGTGGTGTCGTGCAGTGTGTACGTGCGAGTTCGCCTGTATTCCAGGTGCTCAGCCTTTCCCTTCTGTGAGCACAGGAGGATACAAATGCTCTCCTTTCCCTTCACCCCCACTGTTCCTACTCTGAAGACCTTGACAAGAGGACACATGGGGAATAAAGTTTATTAAAAAACAAATAGAATTACAGCCTCACCGCTGTCTGTCTCCACCCAGCAGTCGCGTTGCACTTGCGGATATGAAATGTCATCACATCATCGGCAATTTATCCCTTTTGACCAGCAGCTAATCTGAGAGTCCAAGTGGACGCTTGAGCCAAATTGGAAGAAATCTCCTCAGAGCATTCCTGAGATAATGCATTTCTGAGAATGGGACAGACGCACAACACGAAAAACATGTCAGTGGCCACAGCTGTCGCCAGCGCTGAGGCATAAAAAGCAATCTGGTTGTAAATGTTAAAATGATAATTCTGGAAATTGGAAAGGATGTACCAGCACAGGTCTGGATAATTTAACGGTTTATTGAGGAGCTTCATTAAGATTTACTAGGGCTCATAGAAAGGCACCGAAAGAAGAACATGGGACTCACGTGTGGGAGGAAGACCCCATTAAAAAGATTAATAACCAAGGTTATAGAACAGATAGTAGAAGCAAGGATCCTGCCTATTTACATCGGATGAACAAATGGTTTAAGCTGCGGCTGCGGCTGCTACCGAATGTAATATACTGCAGGAAATGAGGCAAAATAACCAGAATGAATTTGATTGCGTTGCTGAACATGACTAGACTATTCTCTACATGAGCTGGAAACCTAATCAGTGCTTTGAGTTTGGGGAATTCACTCTTAATGCTGCAGCAAATGGAATCTACCCTGTTGAAAAAGAATGAGTTGTGACACTCGCTTTCTATTTTAGTAAATCTGCCAGTGGCTGGACTGGACAGCTGGTGCATTTGCCCGGGGAGGAATTTCTATTACTACAGTGGAAGGAATGGGAAAAAAAAAAAAAACATTTTAAAGTTATGTTGATGGGATTAGAGGAGCGGAATCTGAAGATGGCAGTAAACACAGTGAGAGAATTTGTGCAGCTTCAGGGACAACTAAAGCATCTAAGGTACAGTCACTAAAATAATACCTCAAATCCTTTCGCACTTCTTTGACATTTGTTTTATAGCCAGTCAATATTGCAAACTTCATAAGAACACATTATGAATGTTCTAGACTGTCAGAGAAAAATCTATTCTCGAGTATCGACTTTTTGAAAGGACCTGTGGATTTGATGATGAGAACAATTTGCCTGGAGACACGCTGCCGTTGGCCTTTGGCCTTATCCCCCTTCTGGCCGGCGTGTCCTACTGTGATGCACTCCCTGCTTCATAGCCTTTTTTCCAGCCCATCCAACTGACTCCGTCACTCCAAATATTTCTCTCTTTTTCTGTTGTTTCCCTCTCCTCTCTCTCTCTTTCTCTGGTGGTTTCGTTACCCAAGCTGTGAAGTGCCTCCATCATAAAACTTAATTAGTGACGCTCTTCTCTCCAGGAATTGGTTTGCAGGTCACCAATTCCCAGCAAAGATGAACACATGTACACGCAGCATGCACATCCACAGATACACAGACACGGCTTCCATGGCGTCCACTCGTCTGTACCCTCGCACAGCAGACAACAGCTTGCCTGCCCCCAAACTGCAATTACTCGTTTTATATCTTCCTCCAATTAACAGGCGTTCTGCTGTCAGCGAGCTCCATGCAGAAAACGAGGGCCAGTCGTCGAAGGCCAGGGGGCTGGAGAGCGGCTGGACTGCTCTGTCAGTGTGGTGTGTGCTGTGGTGCAGTTGGCTGCAAGGCTGTGGCGTGTGTTTGTTTTTGGAAAAAGACTTGTGCCTCGTCTGAACATGCAAAGATGGCAGTGGGCTTGTTTTGAGTGCACAGCCAAGAAGCAGGCAGTGGGGGGGGGGGGGGGGGCTGGCACCAAACCCATTGCATGCCCACACACACGCACAAACATACACACACAGGTCGTCAGCTGGATCAATCGGTGGTCTTACAGCTTCCAAAGGCCAGTAACACAATAAAGTGACAACAGCTCTCATGCACTCCTGATCCACTCCACACACTTTAATCCACTCGAGCACCAAGGGTTTGAAAGCTCTGTGTGTGTGTTTGGAGGAACAGGTTGAGTTATATTAGTCATTTGTATATATCCAGATTCATTTACTGTTTTATAGTGTACCCCTGGTGCTCGCGCCATCTGGAGGATACACACTCAGAAACATGTTCACATTTGCACACACAATCCAACCATGGCTCTCTGTGTTAGGCTCCTTTATCTAGTTCATTACACTGGCTTGTGAGAGGACGCAGCAGACGGATATAGGGGATTACCGTCAATTCTCTTAAAATAATATGATTAGTCATTCCAAGAAGAAATCTGGGTAAAGGTCAATGTTAATGCTTTCAGGATTAGGTGTTGGCGACAGCTAGTACAGGTCCAACAGAAAGGATCCCCAGCTGTTATTTCACGTGTGTCCATTTTTATAGCCTCGCCTTCACCTCTTGTCATCGTCTCCTGTTTTTCTCTCACACATCCCCTTCTCGTTTGCTTTCTCCCTGTCATCCTCTTGTCCTCTTCCCTCATCACCCTTTTCCTCTCCCCTCTCTCTCTCTTTCTCCCTCGCTGTCTCTCTCCGTCCACCTGCCCCACTCTGTGGATTGTTGTAGGTGAGAGGTGCCAGTGGTGACTCGGCCAGAGCGCGGGCACTGCCATGCCAGCTTCGTACACCATCATCATTGGCCTACCTGGCTGTCAGCACAGGAGCAGCTGGGGAAATGACTTTGACTGCCAACACTGAACAAATAAAGATTATTACATAATGAAGCCACAAAGTACCCTGGAGATAAGGCAGGCTAACCAAGCTGTCATCTGAAATAGTTTTCAAACTTAAAGTGATTACTGGTTGTTTGGTTTCTATGTGTTATTCGATTACTATATGAATAATTTTCAGATTATAGGGTGGGTGGGCAGCGTGGTAGTGAAGGTAATCCTGTGTGGAGTTTGCATGTTCTCCCTATGTCTGAGTGCGTCCTCCCACAATCCAAACACACAGACAGATTGGCCATACGTGTGAATATGGTGCAAATGGTTCTTTGCCTCCATGTGTCAGTCCCGAGAAACACTGGTGACCTCGCCGCTCACTGTCAGCTGGGATTGGCTCCAGCTCCTCTGCAACCCTCAGAGGATAATTAGTATAGAAAATAGATGAATAGGTTCATATAATATATATTAATATAGGAAAACCTTGAATGATTAGATAAAAGTTGGGAATTAAATAAAAGGTATGATGTGTCACAGTGACACTAACCTTTGGACATTTGAATCCCAAACTCCATCACCTCATCAATTAATCCTTTAAGAATTTGTTCAATGTGAAAATTTGTCATAATTAGCTCAAATTTTAGCCAAAACGTGGGGTCAAAACGAGCTTGGATGACCAAAACCTTTGCGGTCTCACTTTGAAGAAAATCTTTGAATGGAATGGATGTACTGTGGCAAGACAAGGAAAGGCAGAGACGCAGGTACTGTTTACTGTGGTTTATTCAGAAGAACACATGTTCCCCATACGGGAAGTATATATAGCTAAAACCTCTAACATTACCCATCAACCCACTGGGTGAGAGGACACACCCCTGAGTGCACGCCATACAGCCCCCCCCTGAACACCCAGAGGGAGAAAAAAAATGGGACAAAAGTCAGTACCTCTCAGGGGTTTTAACGAGGCGACCATAACGGCTACGCCGACCCCCGTCCGCAAACGCAGGGGTGGAACAGGCAGAAGGCACATCAGAGAAGGGGGGCGACCACGACGGGGAACCCGGGCCGGTAGCACCTCTTCGCCGGCCAACAGATGAGCTGGCTTCAGCCTGTCTAAAGAAATGCGCTCCCTTCGCCCGCCCATGTCCAGAATGAAACTTTTATAACCCGCCTCTAACACTCTAAACGGGCCGTCATACGGGGGCTGGAGGGGAAACCGGTGAGCATCGTGACGCACGAAAACAAACCGAGTGGTCGCGAGATCCGTTGGCACGAAAGACCGAGGAGAAAAATGATGCACGGGCACCGGTGCACAAGCGGCCTGTGACGCAGGACGCGCAACAGGAAAAGGAAAGGGGGCCGAGCTCTGAGGCAGAAACTCCCCTGGGACGCGGAGCGGCTGACCGAGCACCAACTCTGCAGGCGAGGCATCCAGGTCAGCCTTAGGAGCCGAGCGCAACCCGAGCATCACCCACGGCAACCGATCCAACCAGTTCGCGTCTGAGAGCGCAGCCCGCAATGACGCCTTAAGCGACCGGTGAAAACGTTCACACAAGCCGTTAGCCTGGGGGTGGTAGGCAGTGGTACGGTGAACCTGTGTGCCCAGAGACTTTGCTAGCGCCGACCAGAGATCCGAAATGAACTGCGGGCCTCTGTCAGAGGTGATATCAGACGGTGCACCAAAACGTGAGACCCAAGCTGAAAGAAAAGCGCGTGCCACGTCCGCAGATGTCGTGGAAGACAGAGGAACCGCCTCTGGCCACCTAGTGGTCCGATCTACCATGGTAAGGAGATGTGTAAAACCCTGGGAAGGGGGAAAAGGCCCCACAAGGTCGACATGCACATGATCAAAACGCTTGGCCGGAATCAAAAACGGCTCGAGGGGCGCCCTAGTGTGCAGGTGAACTTTTGCGCGCTGACACGCCACACATGTGGCCGCCCACTCTTTGACCTCTTTGCGAAGGCCAGGCCACACAAACTTCGAAGACACCAACTTCACCGACGCCCGGACACCCGGATGAGAAAGAGAGTGCACCATATCAAAGACCCGACAGCGCCAAGCAACCGGCACCACCGGGCGGGGCGGCCCGTGGAGACGTCGCAAAGGAGGGCAGGCCCACCATTTTGCACCACTGCCTCCTCCAGCTCCAGACCGGTACTTGCCGCTCTCAGTGCAACGATACCCGGGTCCCCAGGTTGATCGGCAGCCAGTGCTAAAAAATCAACCCCAAGATGCACAGGGCACACCAGCACCCGCGACAGGCAGTCTGCCACCGGGTTCGCTTTACCCGCCACATGTTGGATGTCCGTTGTGAATTCGGAAATCGCCGCTAGATGGCGCTGCTGGCGAGCAGACCATGGCTCTGTCACCTTCGCCATAGCAAACGTCAATGGTTTGTGGTCAACATAGGCTGTGAAAGGGCGGCCTTCCAGCAGGAAACGGAAATGACGCGTAGCCAGGTACAACGCTAACAGTTCCCGGTCAAACACGCTGTATTTTCGCTCGCTGTCTCGCAAACCGCGGCTAAAAAATGCAAGGGGCTGCCACGCACCCGCAACACGCTGTTCAACAACTGCACCGACAGCCACATCCGAAGCATCGGTCGTGAGGGCAATGGGCGCCCGAGACGCGGGGTGCGCCAGAAGCGCCACGTTAGCCAGGGCAGCCTTAGCCCCCTCAAAAGCCTGGATCCTCACAGGGGTCCAGTCAACCTGGTCCTTGGCTTTCTTAAGCTTCAAAGCACCATACAATGGTTGCAGGAGTTGGGCCGCACGAGGCAAGAAACGATTGTAAAAGTTTACCATGCCCAAAAACTCCTGTAGCGACCTGACCGAGACTGGACGGGGAAAATCCGCAACTGCATACACCTTCGAGGGCAAAGGAACCGCACCCTGCGACAAAATGCGATGGCCCAAAAAGTCTATGACAGACAGCCCAAACTGGCACTTGGCTGTGTTGACAATGAGACCATGTCCATCAAGGCGCTGGAAAACCTGCCTAAGGTGCGACAAATGCTCATCAACCGACGGGCTGGCCACCAAGATGTCGTCCAAATAGACGAAAACAAACGCGAGGTCACGTAACACCGAGTCCATCAAGTGCTGAAACGTCTGCGCTGCGCCTTTAAGGCCGAACGGCATTCGCAGGAACTCGAAAAGCCCAAACGGTGTAATGACTGCAGTCTTGGGCACGTCCTCTGCCCGCACAGGCACCTGATGATAACCTCGCACCAAATCGATTTTAGAAAAAATTGTCATGCCCGCCAAACGAATCAAAAAATCCTGCACATGCGGAATGGGATAACGGTCATGGGCCGTGATGTTATTTAAACGGCGGAAGTCACCGCACGGCCGCCAAGACCCGTCCGCCTTGGGCACCCTGTGGAGCGGCGAAGCCCACGGGCTGTTGGACCGCCTAACGATCCCCAAACGCTCCATGGTAGCAAACTCCTCCTTCGCGGTGGCTAACTTCACGGTGTCGAGTCGACGCGAACGTGCGAAAACGGGCGTACCCGCAGTGGGAATGAAATGTTCCACGCCGTGTTTAGTAACCGCGGCAGAAAATGCGGGCGTTGTCAGCGAAGGAAATTCCGCCAGTAAGCGCTGGAAGACATCCTTTGACGCCGCGAAATTAGCGTGTGTTAACGGCCCGGGTCCCCCTGTCTGACACGGAAAAGACGAAAAAGACACAGCATCAATGAGCCTGCGATTAGCTACATCCACTAACAACCCATTAGTGCACAGAAAATCTGCTCCGATAATAGGAACCGTAATGGAAGCTACAACAAAGTCACACAGAAATTTGCGTCCATTGAAACACACAGTCACAGACTTTGTACCAAACGTCTCTATAGCCGAACCGTTAGCCGCTGTCAGACGCGGACCACTGCCACAGGCCGAGAGGTCCGTAGCTGCAGGAGGGAGAAGGCTCTTCTGCGAGCCGGAGTCCACCAGGAACTGATTACCTGATATGGAGTCATGAACGAACAGCAGCTCCTCTTGCTCGCCAGCGCCCACGGCTGCTACCGAGCGCCGGCTCTTCCGTTTCCCGGTGCCTCGAACGCGCACGGAGGAACGCAGCGGCGCGCCTTGCTGCCAAAGCGCTGATGGAAGAAACACGCGCTGTCTGCGGGTGGAAACTGCAGCCGTCAATGCCGGAACCTCGTCCTCCAACGTCGGCTGCAAGGACTCCACGGCCACACTCTGCACGGAGACGTTCCTCGAAGTCAGCAGGATCCGGTCCGCCTGCTCAGCCAATCCACGGAAGTCGCCGGCCGCCAAACAAGAAGAGTTGGCGAGGGCTGCTCGCACCTGCAGCGGGAGCTGACGCAGAAAGATGTGCGGGAAAAGGAAACCATCATCCTCGGAGCCCAGCAACGACAGCATCTCGTCCATCAGGTCCACTGCCGAACCATCGCCCAAACCGGGAAGCGACAGTAGCTTGTCCGCTCTCTCCGCGGCTGACAAGCTGTAGCGCCGGAGGAGAAACTGCTTGAGGGCGGCGTACTTTCCGCGCAGCGGCGGGGCTCGCAGGAGCTGCATCACGCGCCGGGTGGATTGCTGGTCCAAAGCCGCGACCACCAAAAAATACCTGGAGTCGTCTGCCGTTACTCCTCGCAGATGGAAAAGAGCCTCGACGTGCAGAAACCACGGCGCGGGGTCGTTCTGCCAAAACTCCGGCAGTTTAACGTGCCCCGCGGAGCTGGCCGGTCGCGGAAGCTGCGGCGCCATGGTCGTTGTGGAGACACGGTCCACGGGCGCCGGGGAAGAAAATACGTCTTCCCCCGATGAGGAAGGGACACTATCCTCCTCTACCTCGAACATGTCCAAAAAACAGGGTCACCAACGTGGCAAGACAAGGAAAGGCAGAGACGCAGGTACTGTTTACTGTGGTTTATTCAGAAGAACACATGTTCCCCATACGGGAAGTATATATAGCTAAAACCTCTAACATTACCCATCAACCCACTGGGTGAGAGGACACACCCCTGAGTGCACGCCACAGTACGATCTATAATCTGCAGCAGTTAACATGGTCTGTAAAACGTAAATTGGATGAACATGTGTGGTTTGGGTCCTTTTTGCTCCTGCTTTGTTTTCACATGGTCCTTGCTGAGGAGTCTTGAACCAGTGGGCACAAGACCAGTGAAGACCGTTGCTGCCCACCACAGATGTGGAGGTTTGATTTCAAAATAAAGGATGGATGACTTTCTCCAAATCCTCGACACAATGATGAATATCCTAATTGGAGCTGCATCAAAGACGCAGAGGCAAAGCACATCCAGTAACTGGTGCTCATTACTCATTGGGTTATAAAGAAATGCAGAAAACACCTCATGATGCTGCCTAACTAGACGGACGGATGAACGGATAGATAGATAAAACGGAGAGTGTGGTGTGTTTGTGTGTGTGTGTGCGTGCGTGCGTGTGTGCATGTGTGAAAATGCCTCCTAGAGAAATTCAATTTGTGATTGATATTGGCTGTAGAGTGTGAACCCCCAAGGAGCCGATGGTCACAGGTGTGAGCTGATCTATAACGCAGCCACCGGGTGTGAGATGAGAGGATGGTAGGCACCGACTGAGGAAACAAAGAGGAGGCGGGCTGGAGAATTAGAGATTGGTGGTTGCGTCTGGAGAGTGTTGGAAATCTTTTCAAGTTCCCTTGTAATAGAAAGATGTACATTTATGGGCGAGACAAAGTGAGGGGGTTGTAGACTTTGAAACTACTCCACTATTAAAGCCGAACAAAAGACCTAAGTATCAAGTTGTCATGTGCTGATGTGCAGACATTCTGCTTTAACTCTGCGTATAGGTGTGTGTGTGTGTTTGTGTGTGTGTGTGTGTATGTATGTGTGTGTGTGTGTGTGTGTGTGTGTGTGTGTGTGTGTGTGTGTGTGTGTGTGTGTGTGTGTGTGTGTGTGTGTGTGTGTGCGTGTGTGTGTGTGCGTGTGTGGGCTGTGAGCCACGTTCCTTATCTCTGCCAAGGCCCCGGCACCTCCAATGTCTCCATGACTGAAGCAGCCCCAACCAAACAGCGTGTGGGAGGCGTTAGTCAACAAAACAAACAACACCCCCAATCCCGTCCCCCGTCTCACACCTTGCTTCCCTCCATTAACATAACTGGCAGGGTTGCTTTATAATACTTCTGGTTGAAATCACCACATTAGGCCTGATAGCATTATCCTCCTGCCTCACTGGCCCAGTTCCAGTATGAAGATGGGATACGGGGAAGCTCCGGCAAGGTTAATAAAAGCAGGTGGGCCCCCGTCAGTCTCTTTTACAGGTTTCACGCAGAGTTTTTTCTCACGATCGCGATGCAACTCAGCTCCTACATAGAGATTGTCCCAACTGAAATGATCAGCTGTTCTAAACAAGAGGAACAAGATCCAGTTATTCCTCTTTGTACCGTCTGTCTGTGTCTTGTCTATGTCACAATACAAAAACAACTACTTAAAATGCTGAAGATAAGAAAGCGCAAGCTATCTTCTGCAGCAGGGTGGTGACAGTTGTATTATTGATAAGTTAATAACTTATCTGTCATCACTGCATACATAACGCTGCAAAGCCAGAAAAACACAACACTCGGGGCTGCAGGGAAATGCACACCATAACTGTCAGGGTGAAAGACAGGTATTTTCCAGGGGGAAATACTGAGCACAGTTTGGTACGGCACTTTGAAAAAGCATGAACTTGAGGAATTACAGTTATCGCTTTACATCAAGCACTGGGCCTCAAGAAGAAATATGAAATATTGAGGTCTGGCATTTATGGAAAGCAGAGTTCCAGGAGAAAGCCGTGCACGACTAGCAGACAGTATCAGTGACTGAGTGTAAAAACAATGGCTTTCAGAACAGTCTGTGCTATTCAGTCATTGTGGGACACTCATCATAAGTAAAGATGCCAGCCGATAGGTGTAATCCTTTCATTGCAGGGACTGAAAGACAGTGAGAAAGAAGCAGAGACAATGAGGGGAAGTGGAAAAAGGGGAATAACCACTGTACTCAGATTAGTTGGACAAAACCAAAGGGACATATGTGTCTATGTGAGTTTGTAGAGGAGCATCAACCGGCCACAAAGCCCCAGATGCACAGAGCGCTGGCCTATTGTGTCTCCCATCAGTCTTGCATTCAAGTCGAGTGAACAAACCACATTAGATGTGCGCTCTGCAAAGCACAGCCACAATCATCGGGAAATGTTTGAGAAAATGACACTGCACATGGTTCTCTCTACAGAGATTTTACCGTTGTTTGGATTTTCTATGTGAACTAACATCAATATAAAATATAATCACTAAACGATGATTGGTTAATTCCATGCTCAAAACTCAAACTGGGCAAAACTGACCCGATGCACAGGTGTTACTGTTACATACCATAGAGTCTAGAATCTAGACTCTATCTAGACACTAGACTCTAGATTATATATAACGATGGATGACGCGTCTCTACTTCCTCCCTCTATTAAGAAATTAATCTAGAATCCCAGCATGTTGCGCATCTGGAGTCTGCACCCTGACGGAAAAGTAGATGACGTCGTAATATTTAGGTCCCACGGATAAAGGTGCACTCCATTAGTATATCTAATTAAATCCAAACATACATCAACATGTATTTTGATTTTTTAGCTTGATCCATGTCCCATAGAGTAACATGGAGGATGTGGGTTTTATGACCTATACTGTAGCCAGCCACCAAGGGGCGATCAAGACATATGTACAGTCTATGTTACATACACAGAGGGAATATCTGTGTTAGCACAATAAATTGCTACTTCTTTAAATAGGGCAGGAAGAAAAATAGAAATATTTGTATTTATACAAGTCGTCCATATACACTTCCACTTTTTACATTTCCCCCCAACTCTTGATTCACCAATATAATCTTATTCAAGCTCAATTACTGGATATTGCATAGGCTGTGATAACAGTGTAGAAAATGGTATCTGTAGCTGTTGTGTGACTCCCATGAGAGATTTTATCTATTGGAATATTTTACAATCCAGCGCTATACAGCTATTACCATCAAAGTAAATGCAGCAACATCTTTAACTACACCTCAATCAGAAGTGTCACTTTCGGGCTGATGTTTACATTTGAAGCCTTTTCGCCTTCCAGCAATCACTGTCCTACAACGTATACTTCTTTTAAACCTTGGAGATCAACTACAGATTTTTCCTGCTGGTGGCGTTTCAGCTCCACTGGAGCATTTGGAGATGCTGTTGATAGATCGGAGAGTGTTGGGTAATCACTTTGCTCAAAGAGCCAGTCATTTGAGGCAATGTTCCCAATGTGTCTACCTGCCTCGCTCGATTCCTTTCAATTCCTTTTGCATCAGGGGATTCTCAGAAATTCAAACAGAACTTCAATGAAAGTGATTTCTGTATTTAGACATTATTAGTGCAGACGGTTAATTATGAGATTTAAACATCACACAGAATCGTACCAAACAGACAGGCTTTCTAAATAAATGAATATCTGAGGTCTAATGCTTGACAATTTGTACATCCTTCACATGAAATAAAACTGAAAACCTCTGCAGTGATGTCACCATCCCCTGAAGAACATGACCATCCATTAATTAACACGTGTTACTCTGAGCTGTTCAAAACCTGTTGTTACCTACATTTTATTATTAACTACTTTCACTCTTTCTAATCCTTGAAAATTGTAAAAATAATTTGAAGCTGTGTCCCCTGATGAGAAACTAAGACGAGGAAATGTCAGGGGAGAACAGTTTCAGAGATTGTGCAGGGTAGTTCAGGGTGTAGACTAAATGCGTGGTGGTGGTCTGGTGGTGTGTGTGTGTGTGTGTGTGTGTCTGTAACAAAAACAACAAAAACAACAAAAACTGCAAAACAAGTCTGTTTGTGTAGGAAGCTGGAAATAACAGCATCCACCGAGGTCTCTATTGGTATTGATCAGTGAAACCCAAAAATCCCTACTGATATATTCATTTTGTGAAACAAATCACCAAAATATCGGCATAGTAAAAATATTACTACTGCGATTCTTTGTTCCATAAAGAATAACAATCTCGCGTGTGGAGCTCATATTTATCTAAAGTTATAGACCTCTCAGTAAAAACCAGCAATAAAAGGAGCGGAACCGAAGCCGACAGCCGTGGACTTTTGTTTCCATCGAAATGGATTTTCTGTAAAGACGCTTCTTTTCACCTTCAAAGTAGAATCAACACGATTTAAGACCCCCCCCCCCCCGCCACGCCCAACCGTTTTTGCTGAAGATAGTGTTTCCAGGGGGTAGAAAACCCTCTGGAAGTAAAAGAGAACAGTTGAATATTGTGTTGCAACAAAAACTACAGCAGTGCTTTGATAAATCCAAAGTAAAGGACTGGGTCGTGTTATTAAGTAGGCAGGTCTTGTAACTCACTGATCTGGGAGAATTAATGAAAACCAAATGTCAGTTTGGAACCCTCCCCGGAGCGTTCTCCATCGAGTGAACACCCATCTTTGGTTGACTCTTGTTTTACCTTGGTTTCTCCTCCTCTCCCTCTCTGCCTTTGCTTGGTTTTTCATTTTTTTAATTGCGTAAAGGCGGATGAACTTTCTTTGTGGTGCAAATCAAGCCGAAATGTTCCGTGGAGATTTCGTACCCCGTGGCAGACAGACTTGCCAAGTGAAAGTAAGGCTTACGAGGAATGCATGTTAAAGACGACGGTGTCAGGAATCTTCAGCTGTTTTTGTCTGCAACCAACGTTGACTTCATAATGACAAGTAAAGCCTCTTCACACCTACAGCACATTCATACAGGTGTTTTCTAACTAGATCTGTGTCCCCATTCAGGGGTTGCATCCTATGAATGGCTCAGTCTATGAGGGTGTGGCCTCTATACAAGTATTAGTCTAAGACTGAGTCCATATAAGAAAGTCTAGCCTATAGAGGATTTCCTGTTTTCGTCACCACCTCTAACCATTGTTAGCTGTTTTGAGCCACTGCATTTACTTTAGCTTAGCTACCTGCATAGCTAGTTCAATAATGCACATATGGAATCCTGGGATGAGTTGGACTAGTAGGGATTCACATGCTGGATCCTTCACTGCCTTCCCTCGATATGGAACGTCATGACAAGAGAACAACAACACTGTCATCAAATGCAGCCTCTGAATCTTGAGGCTCCTGAATTAGGACACAGTTCTATACAGAAAACTACCAGATGGCTGGACTCGGTGACTGACAGCTTAGAATTCCTGTCATCACAATGTGGGTGTGGACAAATCATTTGACTGATGGCTCCACTCTCCTGTTCATTTTGTAACATCAGTTTGGGCAGGATGACTTGTTTGACCTGTTATCATTCCTATTGGAGCGTTTTTGTGACATCATAAATGCCACCCACCACGGTTCCGCCCATTTTCAACCCGACAAAATCTAGCAGCCGGAGTGATTAAAAGAATCCTCATCATTTGCTACTTTTAAATTTGTCCTCTGACACCTTGACATTTCTGCTCGTGGGATAATGTGGACAAATATTCCCAAGGCCCTGTCCTGCAGGTTCCAGTTTACGTTGCATCGCAGCCACAAATACAACTGTGCTGTTGTGGGAGAGATATGTGTTCGGCAATAACAGTTTTATCATGGCCAGTGTCTATCTAAAGAGAAAATCGAAGAATCTGTGTGGGCCACTTCAAAAAATACCAGACTATTTATATGTAAATTCTTTTGAAGCAATCAAATGAACTTTATGTGGCAGCTAAGCTTTGCTGATGTTGCCCGAATCTATGGTGGTGTGATGAGTGTTGAGATAGATAACACCTACATCGGGGTCTGTACGACGGGGAGTTACTTTACCTGCCTTAGGCCGTCCTTGCTGTTCTGCATGATCCTCAGGGAGTAGTTGGACCGCTGGCCTTTGCTGTTGAATTCAATGTGGCCCGTTAGACCTTCCAACTCTACCTGTCCAACACAGAGACAGCAACGAGTTGAAAGACGCTGCCACAGAATCTCGCCTGCTTCCCTCTCAGCCCACGGCCCCTATTATGGATATGACTGGAGGCTACATCAGCATGACTGGATCACTACTTGCCTTGTGTCTAAAATATTATGAACACACAGCTATTTTTTCAATTTACTGTAAAATAGGAGAGCCATTAGTCCCATCTGATAACGAACATACGTCACACACAAGTATTTTGATTGCCCAATTATTCACAGCTATTTCCTCGTCATAGGAAAGGCCATTTCCTTCACTGACAGCTCATCTTTATCTCTCCTCCTCCATTGTCTCTCAGTATATGATCAGTAATAAAGAGTCAAGATAAAGTGACCTAGTCGATGGGGAGTATATCTTTATGGAAGATGAGAGCACAGCCTACACATTATTATCTGTTGTCATGGACAGTATCTAGGCGCAGGAACAACCAATTAACATGTAGAAAGTGAAGCAGTAATGTTTGGCTATCTGACATCGTCTAATTAATGCTATTTCCTTGCTGTTGAAAAAGAAAGTGAGAAAAGTCGCTGATTTCCTCTGTTTCTTCACAAGGATCTCTCAAATCGTCAAACTACATTTGAAGTTTTTGATTTTTCACACTTTCTTGGTGATATCTATGAATTTGTATCCATCTAACTGTACAAAACTACCCTTACCAACACCTCTCAGACTCACTAATGAAAATCATATAAATAGTAATGGACTATACCAGTCTTAGCAACGACTCAAAGTGCATTACGATGGAAGCCATGTTTACCCATTGACATGCAAACATACACTTTCTAGGATTATTGCTAAATGAAGATAGATAGATAGATAGATAGATAGATAGATAGATAGATAGATAGATAGATAGATAGATAGATAGATAGATAGATAGATAGATAGATAGATAGAGACATACAGACATACAGACAGACTGATAGATAGACATTTTGGTTTTTGAAAGGGCTCAACTATACACACATATTTCCCATTTTAGAATTGTCCTCCCGGAACTGATAAAGTTGTATTAAATTTAATTTGAAAACACACAGTTTATATATATAAACAAGGCTCAACAAAACACACAATTTACAGCCAAATGGCTGCAGGCTCATATTTTCTGTACAGCCATTGACAATAGTATCCATGTTCTCGTCTAACACAAGATAGCAAATAGCCACATTTTCCAAAATGTCAGACTATTCCTCTAAGGATTGTAGAGGCCAGCACTGTCATTTGTTTCCAGCACATCCAGCAGTGGCAATCTTACCATCCGCAGGTAATTCATGAGGCTGGTACCATGCTCCCAAATCTTGGAGGACTTGCAGGAGAGCTGAGTGGCGCCAACGTTCTGGCTGCGGTTCAACTCCTGGACCGCTGCCACCACCGCGTATACCGCATCAAAGAGCAGCGCTGAGGAGAGCTGCAGAGGAAGAGGTAGAGGTGAATACATTATGAATTTGTGCACGCACACACACACACACACACTCCGCTGCAAAAACACAAAGTACCCAAACTGCAAGTGTAACGTGTCAGTGGTTAGCGGTCAGTGAGGGGTTAACCCATCCCTGGAGTGGTATTGAGATTATTCCATTAGATCATTAGAAAGACTCTGATCTGCTGACAGCGTTGAAAACCATCTCTCTCTCTCTCCCTCTCTCTCTCCCTCTGTCTGTCTCTCTGAGAGACTCTGTCCTTCCTACTCTTATCCCCACTGAAGCTGGCACACCCTGACTATTCCAATTACCGCCTGCCTCTCTCAGCAAGGGCCAGAAAACAGTGGGAGAGGCAGCTTCTCCTCTCATCTCCACTGTACAAACAGCCTCATCATCACTACCACTGCATCCTGCTATGTACATTTGATTAAAATGCATGATGCCCCGTATTAGAAAGTAGGGAAGAGTCAAAGAGTCACTGCTGGAGGTCTGTGTAATGGAACTAGGCATGAAATTGCTCTGTTGTTTGGTGTATATTGATACAAGCCTGAGAGGAGTTTTGTCGCCTGGTAAATTCTGGAGATTAAAGATTATTACAATAGGACATTAGACTCTGGAACTGTGATGTATTACAACCTTCAGTTTGTTAATATAATTAGTGGAATGGACATTAAGTGTGATAAGGTAAAAAAAAAAACTGCCTACAACGACATTACAAACACAAGTCCATGAAGTTTAGTTTGAAATATGGGGATAAACACATGGTGCATAAAAACAAAGTCAAACTGTCACAAAACTGAATAACAATTTATTAAATCATTATAATGGGCAATGTCAATGTACTGCCCATCCCTCTGATAGTCTTTCTTGATCTGAAGCCTCTTGAGTAGTTACTGTCATCAGGTGTGTACACTGCATATAAAGATCTACATGCTTCTAGTTGTGAAGTTTCACATTGCAGCTGAATACCCCCCTCACACCCCCCCCCCCCAACATCACTAGGGTTATTTTAAATCCAACTTCTGCCAATAGATCCCTTTCACCTATACCTTACCTCTCCTATAATGTCCTACTAGTTGACATTTCCATTGTATATATTTGCATATAACTTAATTAAAACTAGTCTACTTTTACCATTGACCTCTTCTAAAACTAATTCACACATAATTGCATTTTGCGCCTCAAATTATTTAATGATGAATACAACTCAATTCTCCCAAATAAAAATATGAATTATTGATCTAAATTAATTTCCTAAGTAGTCAAAATGTAATAACTGATATGTTGGCCTGGTATTTTAACTAGTGTGAATGACACTTTCCAGACACAATTTCTATAATAGCTACTCATGTGTGAATGTTAGATATCCAAAAAGGAATTTCCACTTGTAGAAAGAAATCTTCAAAGTTAAAATTAGTATGCAAATTAGGGACAAAATATGACAAAAAAAAGACACTAATTAAGAATGACAGGTCAAAAGAATATGCAATTACAGCAACACATCCAAAATATCATTTTAACATATCAAAATGTTATTCTGTCCTGTCAAAAAAAGAAAATTAGCTTCTCCTCTCTCCTCTGTCACTGCTGCACTCCAGTTGCTTGGCATCATGAGTTGAATTCACTATTTCAAGCCTGTTATACAGAAAAAGTATTATATTGCACCTAACATCCTTCCATTTGTGGTTTTGTTTGATGTTCTCTGACACTAACACAGTCACGTCTTTTGCAGCTACGGATATTTTAGTCTCAGTAGAAGATAAAGATCATCTCCGTGTGTGTGTGGTTACCTGGTGTTAATTCCACAATATCATCACAGAGCGGCGAGATATATTAAGGCGGAATAATCTGTCTCCAGTAAAACCTTCTTCTCCTGTGAACTTCTCCGTTTTAAATGTCACAACCCGCAGTTTTTCAGAAGAACTGTTAGTTTGCCTCGAGCCTTAATCTTCAAATGCATTCGATCCCACAGCTCTGCACATGTAAAGAGAGGAGTTTGTTGTATACGTGAGCGCCAAAGTTAAATTTCCTCCAGACCTAATTACTGTTAATGAAAAGACAGCATTTTATCTATGTGCATGTCTAATTGAGTTCATCACTTCCTTGCTCTGGCGTCATCAGCCTTTTATTCACTCTACTTATTAGCTAATTAGTCACAAGTCCTAATTGCCGAAGGCTCAGAAGTATCCGAGTGACCCGCTGTGCACAGAATGCAACACTTCGTTTTTTTACATGCTGTGTTCAAACTATTCTTAACCTGTTGCACTGCCCGGCTTGTGTGAGGCACAGAGGGGTGATGGTTGCATCGATTTAATCACGTCTTAATGCCTGCTGATCCCTCCCTCTCAACAATTGGGTTTGGCATGGCAGAATTTAAGCCTGACAGCACAGACTATCTGGCTCAATGATCCTGTAGTGTGATTCTAATGTCATCGTAAATATCAAAAATATGTTAAATATCAGCTTTGGATGTTGTGAACATAAAAGGAGAGCAAATTTGTGGAATTGTAGTAACAGTACGAGTATGAGAACATCGCACAAATAAGTGCAACCAGCTGACGAAGTGGGAAGTCAGCCTCCATGTATGTTTTTGTGTTTCTGAGTTTCTGAGTCTCTGGACTCGCCACTCAAATCACTTGTTTAAATGCAAAACGTGTGGACCTGCGTCTTATCTGGACGACAGTCAAGAAGCATAATAATAGAAAAAATGTCTAATACCCTTATTAATATATAGTTGGAGATTCATATGTATGTACAGTATATATTCATGCAGGCGCTCAACACTTCCAACAACTGTTTTCTATGTGTACAAACACAAACACAACACCACAACACTATTAACATTGAAGGCACGATACAATGAGCTTGCGTTTATTGGTCTCTGAGTGCAGGGATTGAATCTAATAGCTGGTGGAGCTCTTGTTACTCTCAGATGCCGTTTATATGAGTGACACTTGTGGGTGGGGCAGCCGGGTGAGAGTGCTCTGCCTTCAGACGGGATTAATGGGCTATCTGTACATTTTCATCTCATAAACACGCAGTCATTTACAAATAGGTGGCGCTCATCAGGTTTACAGGGGTAATTTACGACATTTTATTTGCTGACTTTGACGTAGAAAACTCAGATAAGCCCATCTCGTAACAGAGCCGTGAGGAGAGCTGTGATGGGAATATAAAAGGTTCTTGTATGAGGCCTGATATTCCTACCCGGTATGGCGGGCTGGAACATAAAAAACTGCTGAGCCAGCGCGTAAGTTAAGTGAACTATCTCTAGCTCGTCTCCTGCGACAGTTCTCAGTCACTCGTACATTAGCAGTAACTTGATTTGGGATTTGTTGGCTGTTCTGAATCGACTCGTTCACATATGCAGAGTGCAGCAAGTTACACGTTGAGCTGCTGACACTGTTTTATATGAGAACAGAGGGCGATTAAAGGGGGGGGGGGGTTGTTGTGAGGATAAGCTACTCCTTTGCTCTGCATTCCATCTGAAGCGAGCTTAACGAGGAAGATGCCATTATAAATGTAATAAGGAGGGTGGCAAACGTTGATAATGAGCTTTCCGGGAAACAACAACCGCCTACAGCAACACCTGCAATTACCGCAGTTAACTGGATAAACGTCATCCTTGTGTATTTCACGGGCGTTTTGTGTCTAAGTGACTTCGATGTCTCAGTCGGTGAGTTTAGGATACAGCAGTAAACTGGCAGAGTAATCCTCAGGCAGGCCCTGTCTGGACCTTGTGAGGAAATAAAGAGGGTTCCTCCATTATTCTTACACGGGTAAGCTTCGTCTTCCAAGAGTGTGTGTGTGAGATGATGTCTGTGTGTCTGTGTGTGTGTGTGTGTGTGTGTGTGTGTGTGTGTGTGTTGTTTGCACTAACTGGGGTGCCAGCGAAGGGTGCATGGTCACAGTTCTCCTGCCAGGAGCGGTTGAGGCTTAGCACAAAATCCTGGAAGAAGGGATGAGTTTGGTTGAAGACTGAAAAACCGACTATGTTGACTCGTTGATCCGCCACATCATCCAGCCGTAGTAGAGAGAACTCCTGTGGGGCAGAAGGAGAGAGAAGGACAGGCAAACAGGGAGAAGAAGATTACTGGGTGAATGCAGTTTATTTAGATGGGAGGTGTCATTTTCAGCTGTGATCAACCGTAATCTGCCTTAAATGACCTCAAATGTTAGATTGAATTATTGTCGTGGTAAAAAGGGCAAGTGTTAATCAAACACATTAACATCCATCTCACTCAGGTTTCATTAACTCCCATTATTCCGCTTGATGGAGAAAGCTGCAACAATTTGTTCATTCTCTCCTTTTAGCCATGCACCACTGGACCAAATCAAGTATTTTGCACTGGCCTTGTGCATTTCCTGACATACGGGTCATTGTGTGAACAGTGGAAGCTAAGGGGCTAATTAGAGATGGATGGAAAATGGTGAAAAAATTAGGACACTGAGACAGATAATTGACAAAGTGATATAGAAAAATATGGCATGTTGAAATGCTCCAGGAGGTAAATACTGGTTTTAGTTATTTGGGTCTTTTTTACTCCGGGGATAATCGAGTTTTCTCCACCTGGGGAACTTCAGACAGGGGACAGGTGGAGATAGAGATGAGGACGAGCAGAGGAGAAAGGAGGCAAGGGTGTGACGGGGGATAGACGTCTCCTGAAGGTTAATGGAGGTGTCAGAACCCAGTCCCTCTCCCCTCAGGTGGCAGCCTTCGCCTGGCAGCCCGTTGTGCCATCTAGCTTATGACAGCCAGACCAAGCCCAGTCCACGTATCTGTCTGTTACCAGGGCCAGGGACTCTGAAGATAAGACGGGGTTGGAGGGGCCGGTGAGCAGCAGAGGTGAGGCCCCAGTAGAAAATCCAAAAAGGTCTGGCGTGTGAAGAAAAGAGTTGGCAGGAGAAACTGGGACGACTTACCGTGGACAATCAATTTAGCAAAGCCTCAGACGTGGGTGTAAATACGAAGAAACGAAACTATTAACGATTGTCTTTCATTGAAAAGCAATGATCAAAGCTGCAAATTGCTCCCCTCCTTCAGACCTCGTGCCAACCCTACATCCTGTGTGGTACCGGCCTCGAGGATTAAGTCAAAATCTTATTTTTTTAAAAGCAAAAACAAACAAACCACAAAACTCGTCAGTTGAATCCAAATCTTAACTGGCTCCTGGAGATATCAAAGCTTACTAAGTCTACAGGCGCACGGCGACGTCGCAACCCCGAAAAATGAAAAACAGCTAAATCAAAGCCGGAAAAATGGTCTTTTTCATCTGCGAGGGGAAAATGGATGAGAAGGGAGGCAGATCGGATAATGGACACTCATACAAAAAGAGTGGATAGGTCACTGAATTAAATAACTGATAAGCAGGTGGGTAGAAAAAGCTCTCAGACCAGGAGGGGACGAGGCGTGAGTCTCTCCACTGCGGGTGACTGCGCTGATAGAGACTCAGAGCAAAGCGGGGCAGGAGAAAGCATATTTACTTTGAGTGGGAGGCTTATTATTCCCCGACGCCAACCTCCCAAGGAACCTGAAACCCCAAATGTTTAGTTACGATGACGTGCAGCAGGCGCGACTGCATTTGAAAAACAAGGAGCTCAAATATTTATTCCAGGTACGAGAGGAAAAAGGATGAAAGGTGAGAACTAGGACATCACAAAAAGGCATATATGAGAGTTAGGGAGGGAAGGTTATAGACTGGGATATGAATGAGATATATGAATGAAATCTGTCCTGAGCAGCACTACATACTCTACAGGAATAATACCTGTGATGTATCTAGAAGCTCTGTGCACTTTTTTGTGATATAACCTCGTCTATCTGACCTTAGAGACTTCTCCGGGAATGTGAAATCACTTTTACAAGAACAAGGACTTGATTCTCCCCCTCATCCAATAGAAGAAAAGTCTGCTGGCTTCAAAGACGGTGACAGGATCTAACTGATCATTGCTGATATTAATATCTATGTAAACCCCACCTATTTCATTCTGGGCCAAGTTCAACCTGAGAGAACAGGAATCCCAATGTTGAGCCATGTTAGCGATACGTCCTCCCGCTGTTTAAACTCACACCCACACTGTCACAATATGCGAGTGAATTCTCCATCGTGCCTGGATTGTTATTCATCCGGCTCCGATAGTGATTTCAGATTGGATTGCATTGCACCACCAGTATGTGTGCCTAAGTCTGCAGATGAGTTTTACACTTGCACTCAATTTAACAAAAATAAATCCTGAACAGTTTTTTTTTTAAATCACAAAACAAACACCACCAAAGATAGAGCTGATTAAAAAATGTGTTTCGCTGCCGAGAGATACTGCAAAGCGAGCAGTTCTGAGACAGATCTCATCATGATTCGAGGCAGAAGAGGAACTGTAAAACATGTTTAATGAGAACACTGATGAGAAAGCCAGGCTCTGAAATCCGAGGGGCTGCACGCTGCCGCAGAACTTCTGTTAATGACGAGGCTAATGCTCTAATTGGTCTTGTTAGAGGAGAGGCTGTCTGTTCTTTTTGTCACTCTTCTAATGAATTTGAAAAACATTACTCAGTTAAACTGATCGTCTGGCTCTCTTGATTTTTTTTTTTACTTTCAAACATAGAGATTTGAATAATTGGTCATACTGTGACGGTGGATCTAATCGCAGCTTTGGAACACGGAGTACAGTGAGTAGGAGAGGGATTACATGTTCCCCAACCACGCTGCTATGTAAGAAGAAAAATCTCATTTCCTTCAAGTATTTTATTTCATTATAAACTCAAAGCAAAGGTCATCTTCGTAATATTATTGATTCCCATAAATTACATTAAATCCATTGGCTCTTCCATAGTCTGCTTCGATCTTTAGCTCTCCCTTGTGGAGTCTTCTACAAGCCTTTTGGGACTGGCCATATAATTACTGGGTAAGTGTACTTTAATAGATCATTAGAGGCAGGACTGTGCAAACGAGCCTTTCATTAAGCGTGCCCCTCAAGGCTGCCCGCACGTCTGCATGCGCTGGCACAAACATAAACTGCAGAGTGCATCATGCGCACCCCCACACGCAGGAAAATGAAATCCCTATAATTGAGCAACACATGCACATCGCCGCGTATGCACTGAAGACACAAGGTCACCAGAAATATCCCTGGGCCATGTCTGAAGGAAACTAATGTGGTGCATTTGTGGGCTCTGAGGGCACAGACACCGTAGCATCGCTGCACATTGAGATTCAAACACACACAGACACACACACACACACACACACACACACAAACACACACGATTGCACGCAAACCCAAACTAAATCCCTTCACATAAGCAATTATGGCCTCTTGCATACTAAATGGGAGGTGTAAGATGGACAGTGCTTGGTAGAGGACAGTTGGTTTCCCAGCAGTGGGCGAATGGCAGTGGCAGAGTTGGAGGGTAGAAGAGGAGAGCGGCAGCAACTCCAACCGTCTCCACCGAAGGGGCAGAATAAGGGCGGAGGAGCATAATGATGATGAGGACGACAGCGGCAGGGAATGACTGAGAGAGTTGAATCAATGGAGAGGGAAGAAGGTGAGAGATTAGTTGGCACAACTGAGAGCTTAAAAAGCACGGGGGGGAGTAACAGAGCAAAACGGAGAGGGGTGGGGTGCGAGGAAATGACAGTCTGGCCAAGGGCCCCCGACACTGGCTGTCACCTGGAGACCAATCAGCAGCTTGGGCCCGAGCCAACCAACCAAAAACGTTAACTCCACCTTCCCAGCTCCTGCCCCCTCACTTCTGAAAAATCTCCCAATCGTCTCATCTATTCTTCATTTCCTTTTCCTGTTTTATTCTCCTTGTCTCTTTTATGTCTCTTATATCATTTTCACATAACGTAGCATTCACACGTTCGCCGACACACATGTCTGAACGTGTGACCACTTCCTGTTTGTTATGATGTACATTGCTTGAAGAGTGAATAATGAGATCCCAGGAGAACAGATGCTGCTGAAATCAGGATGCACCATCATGAACTCAGCCTCTTCATCCCCTACACATTCCTAACACATACAGGAACACATGTGGACAAATTTCTTCACAGTTGTGTGAGCCTCTATAAATCCACCCTCCTAGAAAGGATCAGAAAAATGAAGCAGCCTCTTTCAGTTCTCTCATCTCCTCAAATAGGATAGAAATGTTGGGACTATAGCTATTCCCCATAGGCTCCAGGGGGCATCTACTGAATCCAGCTGCCGCTCTGCTTCATGCATAGTAACGGCCTGTAACTGAAAACTCATAGCTTACTGTGAGGGGACCTTTGTAATATGCATGCATGCAGTGCAGGGAATATTGGAATGCTGATTTCATACTGTCCCTTCACACTCATGTTATGTTTAATGCATGAATAGTCTGAGTCTGAGTTATCTGGACATTTTGTTTGTTTGAGGAGTTTTTTTTTAAAGTGGCATTAAACTTAATGGAGTTTGCTGAAGTTTGAAAACTGCAGATAATCACAGTGCTGCTGTGGAGGAACACTGCAATAAAGTCACATGAGTCAGAACAATAAATAGAAGTTGCACATTAAATGACTCACAGGCGTAATGTTTCACATAGAGTAAAGGAGTATTGAGCACTGTTAAATGTTTTATATTTTCTGCCATTAATTAGCATAAGCAGAGGTATGGGCTAAGCTGCAGTAATTGATTTTTGGACAATTGGGAGCAGTGCAACAGGCAGTAAACTCTGAGGTATTATTACCTTATAATGTTGTACTTGTTTAATGTGTTGGAAACAATTTGCCGTGCAGACAACTGGCAGATAAACAACAACATTAAAATTCTATTGGAAATGTGTTTGTGTCTTTTTGATGACTGGGGCCATTGTCTGAGCCAAGGTCGTTGATGTCTATGTTAAATTGTTTACACGGGATCCGGTTAGTTTTGGTTTCAACATTGTGATTTAGGGAGCGCACTTAAGACTTTGTGTCTACCTGCACTTGAAATTGGTTGGTTTGTAGATGGGCGTGCGTCTGATATTGACACGTTTGTTTATCTGGTTGCTACTGTAAAATTGTTATGCTATTACCACCAGCATCATCAACTTCAGAAGCCGAGCCCTGCCAATGAACATCCTCGTTATATTAGTAAATTAGTTTCAAGAAGGTCGAGTCAATTCCTGCAATTGATTGAGTCAATTCCTGCAATTGGTTCCAAGGTCTGAACTCTCCAAAAGGAAAATGTTTTGATCAGGACTAAGACAACCTGTTGTGGTCAGAATACATTTTGGACATCCAGACCATAATATTTTGATTCAGACCAACCTAGAAAGTCTGAAGGTTCAGACCAAACCAGGTAGGTGTTATAGTGCCCTACTTACGTTTTAACCCTAATTCTAACTCTTTTAAGGTTTCTAACCAATTCTGAGATAAATGTATCTGTACATCTGTTTCTAAATGCTCCAATAAGTTCACCAGCTAGTTTCTAACTGCTTGTCTGCCTTTTGGTGGCAGGCGCTCAGCATGCAGAGGGGGGGGGGGTGGGGGGTTATCAGAGGATTTGCTGCTGCTGGAGACAAAGCTAATGAGAGCGTTGAGACTGAACCAAACAATAAAGCTGCAACTGAAGATTAAAAAAAGCTCTGTACATTTGAGGGCAGCGGCGGAGCTGGGTGATGGATCCGTGCATGTTTGTCACTCTGAACGACCTCTTTCCCATTTCATTGGGACTATGTAGTTGTTTGCTACGTTATTATGATTATAACAATGTTGATTAGAGCAGCTTTAAGCAGACAGGCGAATGGCATGTCCTTCAGCTGCTGATCCCTCAGATGGGAAAGATACATATTTTGTTCCCTGTGAAATGCGTCCCAGATAAAGACAGAATCGTCAGTGGTGATAATCATCATTGACAAGTTGAGAAAGAAAGACAAATGATCTTATCTCTCTGGCGGCACTGCGAAAAAAACAAACCGCTTCAGTGGCCTATGACATCAGTAACATTTCTGTAAATTGCATATCGATCTCCCTGATATTAAAATACTAATTAATGACATCCCTCATTTTATTCTGGTGGCAGGGTATAACAGGATAAAACCTCGGGGCCGGACTCCGGCTCTGCAATGAGATCCATTTCCAGTGGCACATGATTATTCGCTAATAGCTGGAATGTTCATGCAGTGTTTTTGGCAATAAGTCATTTCACGCTTCTGTCAATTGCCGCGCAAATTCAGGCTGAGCTCTAAAGCCTCCCGCAGCCTTTTAATTACAATGTTCTCAGGGAGCGTGGGATGGAAACGAGGAGGAGGAGAGAGGCAGCTCTTCCACACGTCCTTTTTTCTGCAGACTCGTTATGAACCTGGGATGTAATGGCAAAATTGGCAGAATGATTTACTGAACTTTATGTCCATTAAACCCAATGCAATAATCTACTGCAGTTAGATGTGAGAACTTTAACTGCAGCATCGCCGGATTGCTCACCAGTTGCTGTGTGGATGTTTTGCTGTCTGCGCGTTCACTGAACCAAGTCATCCCTCTTGAGCAGGTCTCTAACCCGTCGCCGGCGGCCAGCTCGTTTCATTTGCTGCGAGGTGTCCATGAGATTACCATAGAGTGTACCTCGGTGCAGCGGGGTTGATACATTAGCTTTGTTTCAAATCTTTTAATGGCCACATATATCAAAACAATCTGGCGGCATTCCTGCAGAGCGTTGGAAACAAATTACCAATTTTATTCCATTATTCATGGAATTATGTCCGACCTACAACAGTAACAACCTATTTGTGAGGCAGAGACCTTATGCCCAGAATAATTCGTAGGCTGGTGGAGGCCAAAAACATCGTGAATATTGCAGACACTGGCATATGGTCGGAATCTGAAACAGTCCATCTTTTCCAGTCAGCTATTCAATCAAACCCCCGCAGGATTTTATAAAAAGAACATAACAGATGAAAAGGGGGAAATATTAAATTTCAAACGAGAAAATCCTTCAAAGTCAAGCAAAATTTAAAGTCTGCTTCTTTTAATTGAAAAGCTTTGCATTCCAAGATCAGATTATTTTACTGGGAAATCAGGAAGGGTTCCCGGAGGTTGGAGGTTGCACTCGGCAACGGGGCTGGAATAC
The DNA here is from genome assembly GCF_947347685.1 of Pleuronectes platessa. Taxonomy (NCBI): domain Eukaryota; kingdom Metazoa; phylum Chordata; class Actinopteri; order Pleuronectiformes; family Pleuronectidae; genus Pleuronectes; species Pleuronectes platessa. The sequence continues at coordinate 13,031,036 of NC_070630.1, read as the reverse complement.
TGGGTAGCTGAAATACTGAGACATAAAAAATAGAAAATACAGGGGATAATGGAGATAAGCCTCCATCTAAACACTGCTCATCTCTATGAAGCCCTTAAGTGTTTCACATCGATCACCTGACTGTTTCTCATCCAGATAAGGTAAACCCCACAGCTCTGGAACAGAGATAAAAGAGGAAAGAGCCGCAATTAAAAGGAATATATGTAGGGGAAATCTCTGTATGGATTTGAATGCTCTTGTTCAGGTTGGGTTTTATATTATTTTTTGTAGATCAGGACTCTGTGTTCTTTGGTCTAACCAAATCTCAACCACACCTAATCTATATGTTGACTGGCAAAGGTGATCCAAGTGTGGCTGGCTCAGTTCTGTAGTTGGTGAATTGATGGCAACAGAGGCTAAAAAGTTTTTTTTATACCAATAGGGGGCTTTTGTTGCCACTTTTAGATTTGGTTAAGAAGAAGCGTCAGAGTTACGGCATCCTAGGCACAGGATGAAGTCACACTGTCTGTGTGTGCTGTGAGTCAGTCGTCTGGTCTGTGCCATGGTGGACCAGACAGAGGCTTATCTCAGTGCATGTTGGTGTTTTGAGTCTCTCCTGTGAAAGTGAGAAGTCTCCAGCTCACAACACTGTAAACAAGACACCCAGGTGGACATGCTCCATTTTCACACCTTTTCCACGCTGTAGCATCTTTAAACACACTTTATACCTAAACACTGCAGAGCTGTTAAATGAGAAAGGCTTCAGCAAAATCGTATTTTTATAGTCCCGGTGAAATGGATTTGGGTGAGATGCATTCTTCCAGTTTGCAGGGTGGCTTAGCTGGATATTTGTTTCTTGGCTCTCTTGCACACAGGGTAACTTTATTCAGCCGCTCTTGTTGTGATTTCAGGAGGTTATTTACACCAGGCTTCACAGCACCCACAGAATATAGAGGAAACACCATGAGGGGAGGCCGGAGGTGTTGTTGATTCATGTCATGTAGTGCCAATGAATATTGCTTTGTATAACCTGCACATAATACATTACATTAAATTACATTCAATCTAGCTGACGCTTTTATCCAAAGCAACTTACAATAAGTGCATTCAACCATGAGGGTACAAACCCAGAACAACAAGAATCAAGAAAGTACAGTTTCTTCAAAAAAAGCAAAACTACAAAGTGTTATAAGTAAATGCCATTTAAATACCTTTAATTTGTTGTAGGACATTCATTCCCTGACTTTAGCTTCAGATATGTTGCCAATCCCGTGTAGTTGCTTTCTGTCCTCGGTGACCATTACTGTGAATTCAGTTAGCCGCAATGTAAAAATATTTTAGATGCAATTCATTTTCTTGTCTTTATTTATCTTTTAATCCTTATTGGCCTCATTTTGTTCAGGATGGAATGTGTTTGTGTTACTCTCAGCTCGACATATCCCACATGTCTTAATCAGCATTATATGTTGGACCAGATTTGGCTTATCCAAATGATGTTAACGTGACCCATATCAAATTTATGAATACGGTATTAAAATATAAATAAAATAAATAGCAGCGTATTAGTGTGCATGTAAACGTAGTGATTGTCCCTCACTAATCCTGATTGGACACGATCAGCTCTCCAATCAGCACAGCCTGACTGTGTATTGAACTCTCCATCTAGATGTCTTTGTCTGGGCTGAGCGATAATCAGATTAAAGTAACAGTTATGCCTTCACTCAAATTAAAGCTCCATCAGGGCTGATTAAAACATCCAATTTGCAATACTTGACACAGATCCCATAAATTGGCTTTCTGGTAGATGTGTTGGAATGCACTGGCACAACCAAAGTCACATGTGTGATTAGTTAAAGAGGCATGACATCAGGCTGAGTGAGGTCACTGACCACCGACGCTGATTTACAGCAAAAGACAATAAACAAAGTGAAGAAACAAAAGCGTATGCGAGCAAATGCACTCTTGTATTCACTCTTTTAGAAGGATAGCAGTGAGCGGTTCCATCTTAATGGGCGCCCTCCTTACAAAGCACACATGCTACGTCTTTGAGAAATTACACACGAAGTGGAGTGAAAAGAAAAATGAATCTTGGCTTATGGTGACTTTGTGTCGTCAGGTTTCTGGCTTATTACACGGTACATGGCAGGTTCGAGATGGGTGAATGAGCGGTCTGGAATATATGGGGGGGAGGGAAGGGGATAAAAGAATGTCAGTGACCAATGAGGCTATGAGGAAATGTAAAGGGAAGAGGAAAGGAATGACGGAAGTCGCCAGGTGGAAGTGGGATTGTGGGACGACGCCGGGAAGAAAGTTATAGAGCGTAAAAAGGAAGTCAGGTATGAAGTAAGCAGGCAATTTCCACTTCCCAAAGCAGATCCCACAGTAAGCCGGGACTCAAGCCCTGGGATTTGGGAGATAATAGGCTGTAATACAATTGTCAACACTGAGTCATCCGGACATGGGGCTCGGAGGGGGAGTTGCAGGTAATAGGGCTGACAAGGAGTAATCAATACGACAGAACTCCGCAAAGGTCTGAGCCCGAGAGTTGGAACACCAGCATCAATTATTCATTCCTATTCACACAAACACCCAGCCACAGATAAAAAGAGACCAGGGGACTTTAGTTCTAGTAATTGTATGGAAATAAGGCTTCTAAGTGTGTTTTTAATCAATGATAAGTTATATTAAGTGTGATAATCTAAGGTGGTTTGACATGCCAGGGCATAAATTGTCACTCTCTCAACTCTACCATCTCCGCATAAGTCAGTCAACAACTATTCTACATTTTAATTGAATACCATATATCTTAAAATGCACGTTCCCACTCTACAGGCAGACTGTGGATTTCATTAGTGTCACTGCTCTTTAAAAGTCACTATACCTCCGATCACGCTCGCTCACTTCATGAATCCTAATCAATTTCTAATTTTTTACACGAACAGAGCAATTCCCATCCCACCCTGTTACCCCTGAAAGCTAGACATAAATGATTAATGAATGCCCTTCATGGATACTGATACGAGTGTCAACGGGTTTCTCTGTCTTTTTCTTTTTGTGCGAGGAAAGGAGAAAAGAGGTTTGCTATGTGGACGGCCATCTCGGCAACCAAAGTGTCCTGCATGTGCTGTTCAATTGTTAATGAACCAATTATACAATACAAAATTTGAAGATAACAAAGATCATATAATTGCATTAAGTCTTTGCCCTAAGTGGAGACACTTGCAGAAAGCCGTTGGCTTTGAATAGGGTTGTGGGTCTTTTCTATAGAATATCAGATAATAAGTTCAATCAGTGATGAAAAGGGTCTGTGGTGGAAGTCTGCTTCTCTGCCCTCATGCACAATACACAACCAGTAATAATGCCTGATCACTGTGAGACGTTACATGAGCTCTTCTCTTCCAGTCGGTGCTTATTTGAGCACGTGAGATGGATGATGGTTAAATTGACTGTCTTCAAAATATGGAAATAAATAAATGATTAGAAGATGAAGCTCAGATTTGTAACCGTCTGTGCAATCTGATATGGGAAATATTGAGCTGATTGTAAATGTCAATAGAGAAGCTGTTTTTAAGACCTTTTCATACAAGGGTTCGCAACATTACTGGACATTCAACTAGAACAACTATGATGCCAATCGGGAAAAGATCCAGTGTTATATTGATATGTCATAATACCATATGTGAATGGTTTAAAAGTGTCAGGGTGGTTTGATAGAGGTGACTGCTGTTTAAATAACCCTAGGTTCACCAGTGGTTATGACTTTCAGAGTGTTTTTTTTACATTCAAATCCAGAGGTATATCTTCCATCTTTTGTAAATTAATATACAAACTTGGCAGGTGAATCCCAGAGTCCCATTTTTGATGCTGTTGCAGCAAAAATGGCCATCCACTACTCGTTATTCTTCTCAAGCCTTTTCTGAAATTTTCTCTGCAACAGTTCACAGGACAGAATGGCCGAGGCCTTGATCCCTTCCTTGATGACTTTATTGAATAGTTAATGGTGCAGAGAGGCAGGATGGAGGAGATCTGCAAGATGGATGGTAGTCATCATCAAATATAATCTAAATCAAAAGTAGGATAGCAGGGGGACAGAGTGCACACCTTATCCAAACAGGCCACCAGGAAGGCCCTGACCTTTCCCATTGTAAAGATGGATTTATAGTTCTGGATTCAGTAGTTACAGCATTGAAGTTGACCCTATAAGTACACTGTCAACACCTGGGAAGCTTATGTGTTCTCCAACATGTTGGTCAGTAGACAGTGGTGATAGCGTAGATAACGTTAGGAAAGTAAAAGAGAAGAATCCGTTTTTTTTGCCTTACTTGCATTGGCACAATTCAATTCCTGCTTATGTCGATCATCGTGACATTCAACATAAATATGAACATCCCACAGCATTAGCTTTCAGTACAGTTATGAGACATAGAAGTTTCATGCCATTATAGGGCACTGAGTAGAGCACACAACTCCGCCAAGGACCAACAGTTCCCTTAAGAAACCTCATTTAAAGGGGACATATTGTGAAAATTCCATTTGTGAGGGGGGGCGGGGCACTCAAAACAGGTCAATCTGAGGAGGTTTTAGACAGGGTAAAAAGGTACTGTTTTAAATTATCCTTTTGGTATTTTGACCAAAATATGTTACAGACATTTCATTAAGACCCCAAGGAACCATATCAACTTGTGGTAAAATGGGCATAAAATGTCCCCTTTAAATTCACTAGATCCATATTTTTATTAGAATCTGGACCAAATTGATAATAAATCAATATAAATGAACTATTCTCGAAGAAATTATGTTGAAAAATGTTAAAGAAAGTGATAATGTGTTTGTGGATCCGCCCCCTGATCCATATCCGTACTACATTTTGATGGGCTCTTCCTTGGATCATGCCCCACCCCTCCACAAAAGCTCATGCGGAAATTGGTTAAGTAGTTTTTGCGTAATCCTGCAACCTAACAAACAAAACTTAATCACCTTGGCAGAGGTAATTTTATGGGTGACCTCTTCAAGAGTAGTGGATGACACAATCACTATTTGGATTATAAAGTCACCATGACCTGTGTGGATGCTGAGTTATAAATCAAAACATTCGCCGAAGATCGGGACTGGGATTAACATTTTACACACAAACTAGATAAATGAGATAGTGACAATATCATGATAATAACAGCACTTTGGGTTTTTCCGTCTGATCAACTTGATCTTTCAGAGACTTTGAAACAACCAAACCAGAAACTAACAATAGTGCAAATGTGTAGAGTGGGGATGTATAAATTGAAGCCTCAGAAGAATTTATATCTGGGGTGCAGTTGTGTTAGTGTTGTATTGCTCCGCACACCATCAACACAAGAAACGTAACGCAAAGTAAGCTGGTGTTTTTGCGTTACAAAATGTGTTGCATGCAGACATTATTTGGTGAAACACAGTTGTTGTGACATAATCGTCACATAGTTTATATTCTGGCTGGATGCACCTCTGTGTTGTCACCGTCCACGTAGCCTATTACCTTTCCTATTACTCAGTTGATTAATTCTCAAACTCTGTGTCTAAACAGGGAAATATGAACTTTACATAAGCCGTGGAGGGGAATTAATTAAATCCCAATCACTTTCACAGTCACAGTGGCTGCCCTCTAAAGCAGGTTGAGTGACAAGAGTTTTTTTTTATTTATAAGTCTTCTCTACCACATGAGTACATGAGATGGAAGGCAAGGTTGACCCTAAGTGAGTTTCTGGTTCCATTTTTTTTAGGAATGTTCCCTTCATTCATTCACATTCACAGATACGGGATGAGAACAAATTTACCAGAACAATAAACTTTTGAAATTGAATTCTCTATCACCTAGACAATATTTTTTATCAAGGCCAGGCACATCTAGACAGAAAAATACAGAGTGGGGGAAAGAACCCGAAAGTGGTAGACAGACCGAGGGGAAGCCGGTTTTAGCAGCACGGAAAAGAGGTGAAACTACCAGGACAAGGTCAGACAGCAAATACTAACTTTCCACCACTAGCACAGAGTGACAGAGTGACAGAGGCAAGGGCAACCTCCAAGACAGTAGAGGAAGAAAAAAAGAAATTTAGGAGTAAGAGACCATTGGAGAAATTGTGCAGGTCGAAGAAGGTTTGCATATACCTCATCTTCCTTTTTGTGGTACATTGAATAATAAAGCATTTTCACATTTGAAAGCGTTGGGAGGAATAATAAGAAGGGTGAATCATGTAGAGCCCGCGAAACCCCGACTGGCCAAGAACAAATGGCGGGGAGCAGGTCAGGGTGAGGGAAAGAATAGGGATTAACTCGTGAATAACAGCATCAGCCATGCTTCAGAAGTCCGACCCTACATCCTCCCTCTCGCTTCTATACAAACCTGCCAATCAGCTCCAAGAAATATGAATGGAGAAAGAGGGAAGGTGAAAGAAAGAAAAATGAGTGGGAATCAAATATGCAGCCTGCTTCTCTATCACTGCTGCTGGTTTATGACAGCAACACCAGCAGACACAAAAATACACACAGCTTATTTCCTGGAAGCAGACGGACAGGCAGGTAGATAAGAGGGCTAAGACGTTACAACTGTGTGCATGTGCGACTGGGAGCGATGGGATGTTGTGTGGGTGAGCATGTACATGGGTTTATTCATTTGGAGTTTCATTTGGGCGTGTGTGTTCACTGGTTAACTGTGTGTGTGCGTGTGTGTTTGTCCGTGCGTGTGTGTGCGTGTGTGAGTGTGAGAGATAGTCAGGAAGCGCTGGCAGCTCTTCAGGCATGGATGCATGACAATGACTGCAGTGACAAGAGGGATCACGGGTGTGTGGAGGGGAAATGGAACATGAAGAACAAAACAAACAGGCAGAGGGTTTGTGTGTGTGTGTGTGTGTGGGTGTGTGTGTGTGTGTGTGTGTGTGTGTGTGTGTGTGTGTGTGTGTGTGTGTGTGTGTGTGTGTTTGTGTGTGTGCGATTGGAGGATTGAACTGATGGCCCTGCTTTGCAGAGACTGATGATACGTCAGCCGGCACTGGGAGTCAGAGCGTGTTTCTGATAGTTGTGTGTGAGTGTGTGTTGTGTGTATGTATGTGTGTGTGTGTGTGTGTGTGTGTGTGTGTGTGTGTGTGTGTGTGTGTGTGTGTGTGTGTGTGTGAGTGAGTGAGAGAGAGAGACGGAGTGAGCCCGCGCGCTTTCATCAAGACTCAAAATGACATCACAAAGTGAAAGTGTGCCACGCGAGGCGCTGCGAGGCCCAATCCCGTGCTCACCTAACCTTCAAATGACATTAGACATGCCGTCAACATGTGATGAGTCACTGCCAAGCTGTTGTGATTTATTCAATCCTGCCGAATAGCTCGGATCGCAGGATACAAATCACTTAGATGGAAGCCATGAAGTGGAGTGGAGGGGGGAGGGTGTTGGCGTTTGTTTTGATTGTTTCCATCAGTGCATTTGTCTGTGCGTGCCTCCTGTGTGCGCGCCCGTGTGTTGGGTTATGTTCCAGCTGAGGAGGCTGCAGGATGTCGGCCACTCGCTTCCTCTTAAACAATGTTGTCTTCACGGAGAGAAGATGTAGAAACCCTGCGGAGCTGTTGAGATTTATCACCCCTCCAGGAAGTGTGTTTTTGTTTGAATCTCTCCGCCCACTGTGACCCGGGGGCCTCGACTTCTATCTCACAATTAATGCTCAGTATATTTACTGCTGGTGGTAAGTGGCCCTATAAGAGAGAGGAAACTGAACGGGCGCTAAGGGCTTTATCAAATGGACTAAAAGAAACAATGCATGATAATATCACCTGCGTGTCTAATTCTGATCAGCTCCATCAACTAAAGGGACTGCTTGGATCGAGATTGAACATTACACTACCAAGGACGGATGCCTCGCAAACCACGGAGGTGAATTAATGTAGCGAAGAACACATTACAGGTTATGAGACACAGCAATCTGAGTCCAACCAAAACCAGGCAGCGTCCACCGAAGGTCCTTAGCTCTTATTATGGTCAATTGATAGTCGCTCTTTCACATCCATGTTCTCCACAGAGACTCTAGTAATAAACTGACTGATACCATATATGAGTAACAAACTTATACATTATTAGAGACACGCGAGAGGAGGCAAACAATTTGAATGTTTTATTACCCAATTTGAATTACCCGACCGAATCTTCCTTCTCCGCAGACCCAAAAATCTGATTAATAAAATCAACGCATCACTCAAGAAGCAAAACAAAAACTGAAATTAGCCTCAAAGTTGTCTTATCCAGAAATAGGCATGACAGACCCCCCCCCCCCCCCCCCCCCCCCCTTTTACTGTAGACTGGGGAGCTGAGTGAGGACGTTGATGAGCGTCTTGAGATGATTCAGGTGAAACAGATTAGGCAGGGGAGCGGCCCGGCAAATCGTTAGTCAGAGATGTCAAGAAACGCAGATAAATGAAGTGTCAGCAGAGGAGGGAGAGGGGAGGAGGGAGCACTGTCAGAAGAGAGGTGGAAACAAGGGAGGGAACAGAGAGATGGAGACGGAGCAGGGAGCAGGAGGGAATCATTTAAGAACAATGAACGTGTCCTAAGCCTTAACAATTTGTACGCCAACGGTGGGATTTCAGAGGAATAAACTCCACTGATTACGACGTGCAGCCGAGTTCTACATCACGGGCAATTATGTTCACCGCACGTTTCTTCTGACTCATCAGTGAATCACAACCGCGTCATCTCATGTTAACTCATGCATGGTTAATCACAAGACGGTCTCTTAAGAAAGTCTCGCATTTATCATTACTTTTAATAAAGCTGCTTGATTGATGGTTTCCAGTTGCAGTTTAAATGCTTCGCAAATTATTTATGGAGGTACTGTGAGTAATTCTCTCACATTGCACATTAGACAGTGGTGTCTCATCTTCTGAGCTGCCTCCGACGTGAGTACAATCTACTTTGTGCAACTATGTGTCATCCTTTATGGAGCAATCAAGTTTCTGACATGCTTTCCCTGCTTTTGAAGTGTCTCTAATGTTTTGTGTAAGTGCCGTAATTACAGTCAGACGAGCGCCGACAGACGACATGAAATGTGAAAAGTTTTATTCCAGATTCAAACCTGAAGCATTTTAATTTGATGTCATGTAAATGGTAAATGGGCTAAATTCTTATCGAGCACTCAAAAGGCTTTTACAGTAGGAGTCCAATTCCCCTATTTGTGCACATATTCAAAGAGCATTTCTAAAAGCAGTGCTCCTGCTGTCACACACATTCATTAGAAGTCGGGCATTTAAGGCCCCCCATCTTGCCAATGGAGGCTTCACATACCTCCTGAGCCGTATAAGGTATACAGGACCGATGAGACTGGAAACGCACCACATAAATACCGTCAATTTATCATATCGTAAAATTTAAATGTTCCAGGTTTGCATCTGGTATAAAATCTGTATTTCCTGTTATTCCTCTCCTTGACTCACCCGACTGGTTCTCCTCCCTGATAAGAAATACACAAGCTCATAAAAGCTTATATATGAGCTTGTGTATATGATTATGCCAGCACATCTACAGTGTTTCCAAACGGAACTCTAGTAAATAATCAGGATAAATGTAAGCACATTAAAAATGTTGCACTTAATCTACATTCACCATTTTATTAAGGACCTAACATTAGCTCATCCCAGCAAGGGGAAAAAGAAAAACACACAACCTGTGATTCTACAACACCGAAAAAAGGTGAGACTACAGTATGAGCGGAGCTGGAGGTCAAACTATGCACATGAGGTCAAACTGAATTAGCCAGGTAATGTGTGGTAATATCACAATGAATTATAGGAGTCATTGCCATAAACAGTTTCCTGCTGTAGGACATTATATTGTGCAGTACGTGTCTCTAATGCTGCGGCTACCCATTGCAATGCAAATCATAATCATCAAATCTCCCAGTATGAGCCTCTGGTTTAAACACTCACTTGTTCCATCGTGCAAACTAAACCATAAACTGAAAAGTCTTGACAGCAATTTGGTGAATTAGACGCTCTTCAGATCAGAATCCACAGTGAGGGTTCCCACCCTAAAGACACATCAGATGGTTATTGACTCTAATTTGAACCTCGAAGTAGAACCTATTTTACCTGTATATCAATGTCTTTAGATCCCATGTTTTAATGATAACATCAATCAATTAATTATTAGAGACTATGGTCAACATATCTAAAAAGAAATGTTAGAATTGAAGCAGACAGAGGTCAGACTTATGTAAGCTAACAACGAAAGAATCGTAAGCTATGAACTTTTTGCCACGACCAAATAAATATTCACAGACAGTAAAGACTCACATCTCTGAGCTTTGTGTGTCATCTCCGTCTATATTTTCAAAATATGAAAATGAAATAGAAATTATGCATGCTGCCTACTGTCTTTTAAAAGTACAAGAAAATACAATCTGATTCAACCACTGCAAGGATAAATAAGAAAGTTTCCATGTGGCAGAGGCGGTTTCCATGCAGAGCTCCGTTTGAAGCTAAACACAAGTCAAACTAAAGTCGAAGTAAAAACAACAATCTCTCAGTAAAGAAGATTTCTAGCGGACGCCACACTGACTAAACACACCAGGAGATACATCACATTGCTGCTGCCTCCCATTAATACACTGTAAAACATTGTGTGTTAAGAAAAAGACAAACACACGCAGGCTGCCGCTCATTTCACATCCATCATGTGTAACCGCTTTTTTTTAAACCTCACAGGATATGAAAATTCGTACGTGTTGCAGGATTAATTTAGCTACCGAGCCATTTCCTATGTTGTTAAATTCACCATGTTCATAGAAAGGACGGTCAGCAATAAGTAAATGTATCAGGTCACAGGTCGTCTGATGTAAAAGCTCTTTCTAGGCAGAAGGGTGAGGGAGGAGGAGATAAGTGTAACATTTAAATTGACTTCAGAAATGGTATTTGCTCCCTGAGGATAAAGGAAATATCTGCACTGGAACACCTGTTACTATTAAAAGTTCACATGTATGCACACACACACACACACACACACACACACACACACACACACACACACACACACACACACACACACACACACACACACACACACACACATGTAGAATGGTAAGCAATTGTACAATCTTTATCCCCTGTCTTGCTTCCTCTATCAGGAGGTCTCCTTAAGGGAAGATGTTGAGAAAACACATTACCTCAATAAATTGACCGCTTAATCCCGAAGCCCTTATTTAAAATGTCATTCATAGCACATTTGAAAAAATATAAGCAGGAAGTTTATCCACTCACCAAAATGTGGATGCGGGGGGGGGGGGGGGGGGGGGGGAGTTAGAAGTTGACTGGAAGTGGCTACGCTAGCGGACTTAGCAGCACGATGGTGTGTCCGAAGGTCCATGAATATGTCAGAGGACATTTAGCCTAAAACACGGTGTAAATGACGCTGTTTCTAGTCGGTCATGCACGTTGGAACATGCGGAAACCTGGTTTGACACCACACCTGCAGTCTGTTTTTCAGTTTTTTTATTGACTTCAATTGCATTAGATTCTTCTGCAACACTGTTTACCCCTGAGACTCTGGAAGTGTTTTGTGGACTCAAAATCTACACCCACCCCTTCATCAGCATAGTGGTGAGTAGATAATAAGTGAATTTTCATTTTCCCCTGAACTATCACTTTAAGGTAACGTTCGGGCACGAGGTAAAGCGCTGAAGTCATGATGTCAACTCCAGGGGACCCTCTGTGTCACCAGCTTCTGTAACTCAATGCAATCTGTCACTCATGATTAATTTCATCTTTGAAGACAAATGAAAAAGACTCATTACACTCACATTTGAAACAATGTGTCCTAGAAATTATGTTTATACCCAACTAAACAGCAACAGCAAATAGATTTTGAAGGAAACCTAATCTCAATCTGGATTACATTCTGTGGCAACTTTATTAGAAGATGAGGAGGTGGCGGTTGGATGTCAGGCAGAACAATTTTAACCAGATATTGTGCTGTTCGATAAGATGACATGACCCTGTAAACAACCCTGAGTAAAATCACTAAAGGTCTAAATTTCAAAAGCACACGTTTTTGTATTCATAATTATCACAATATTGACGTTAAGGTAATTTCATATAATGTATAAAACAGTTAAGATATAATTAGAGGCCCCAATCATGGATTGATGCCCAAACCTCCACACAACAAATGTGTGATCACTGCCACGAATGTGATGAACCTACTCTTGCGATTTCCATGTAAGGTTAATCGCATGAATTGTAATAAATAACTTGTGAACACCACAGCTCTGTCAATTTTAGCGAGGGTTGTGTTTAATGCCACGTAGCTCGGTGGAAATGCCTGAATAAATAAGAAACCAGTGTTTCTATCTCAGATAGAAAATGAAATTCATTCAAAGTAAAATGCTTTACAAAACCTCTCTGAGGCACAGCAAGAAGTCAAAACCCAAAAGTCTAACACTCCAAAGTGTGCATGCACGGTGCGTTGGAAGTTTGGAGGTTGTTGACTCCCTCCGGTTCAGATGTGGAAGAGTCCTTGACTGAGACATTGAACCCTAAATGGCACCTGATGGCTGTGTGATAGAAAAATGATATATATATATATAAATAGTGTAGTGTCAAACGCTTTGTGTAGTTGATGATACCAGATAAGCATTTTTTTTACAAATGCTGTCAATTCACCACGAAAAACTAAAAGCACGGCAAAGCAGGAACTTGTTCCACCATAACTTGATTTCGCTGATATCCCTATTTAATCAATGCTCGCTCTTCTTAACTGATTTCTGGCTTAATAAACAGCACACTAACCAGCTTAACAAGGCTCACATCCAAAATCGATTTATGACATTGTACATGAATGCCATGTTTCGATTGTTGTTGCTTAGAAATTAGATGATTGTCTGCTTTTTAACAAATTATATCATGTCACAGTTATTTCTGTAATCAGCATATTTGCCTCATAATTATGCATCGAAAGCTAATGAAAATATTGCTGCTTTTTGATTAAGAACCCTAGTCTCAAACTCCTGATTAAACCACTGAGCACCATCACCATGTACCTTTCTCTGCACAGAGAGGACACCACCTCACATAACCTGAATGTTCTCAGTGTTTTATGGCATTTGAACAAATGGCCGAATGCTGTCATTTCTCAGCAATGACGCTAAGCACTTTAATGAGAGGATGAAAAGGAGATGCAAGCTTTTAAACCATTATCTCCATTTTCAGAAATACACTTTTAGTTTTGTCGGAAAAAAATTAGCTGAACTATGAGAGAACATAATGGAAGCACTCCTCTTGTGTGTTCAGGTGCATTTGTACATATGTATGTGTGTGTGTGTGTGTGTGTGTCTGTGTGTGTGTGTGTGTGTGTGTGTGTGTGGTGAGCGACATAAGCACACAAGCAGAACCTTTTAAAAACAGAATTAATTGGCTGAATTACTTACTATGTCAAGTAAGGAGACAACAGCTCTTCTATTGTCTACTCACAGCCTTTGCATTGTGTTCCAGGCTGGTGGACAGGCACACTGCTGACCATCGGAACACTAGCCGGAGCTATTAATGCTGCCGCCGCTGAGCAATGGCCGGATTTATAAGAAAATAGTGGTGATAGTATAGCAGGAGAGCAAATACGGGGTCACCATCTATCTACCACAGATCTGTGTGCTATATGCGGTGTCGTCCAACTGAGCCGCTGCAGCGACACCGGGGGAAGAGCGATGAGGAAGCTTATGTAGGCGCAGACACAAAGAGAAGACAAACAGGTTAAAGAAAGGGTAGAAGAGAAAAGATCGGTGCAATAAGAGAATATGTCAAGGGCTGCGGAGGAAAACAGGAAGATGGCAGCAGCCCACTCTTAATGAGTCATAAATCAGCTTGATATGAATCCTCTCTACAGCACTATTAGAGCAAAGTGTTTCCAAGCTCATTAATTTCCATTAGGGAGCGGCTATCTGGTGAGTTTACTATAGCATCAAATTTTCTCCTATCTTTATGATCTTAGAATAACTCTCATATATCTCCTGGCCTCTGTGCTCCTCAACTCCATCACGCTCACAGTCCTGGTAAATACCTTTCTTATCTAGCGGGGATATTCAATTCCATCCTAATGCAGCAAAGTAACTGATATGAAGTAATATGTAAAACACTCCTAATTTACAAAATATATAGGATTAGTGACAGCTTTGCAAATAAACACTTAAGAGGTTGAACAAACACTGCAGAGGTGATGTGTGTTTGTATACCTGCTGGAGATGGAGCATTTAAGAAGTGGCTGTGAGATGTTTCAGTAGCAGCGATTCAGCTGTTGGTCGGCTGCTGCTGCTGCTGCTATAAAAGCAACTCAGAAAAGAATCAGTGCTTTTCGGCTGCCTCTCTCAGCTCTTTCTCTTTCTGCCACTGTCACCGCTTTTCAACTCACTGCCACTGTAAACAATATAAAACCCCCTGGGACGAAGCATCGTTTACAAAGCCACATTAAGTTTAACTAACCACAGGAAGCAGGTAGATTTAAGAAACTGTGCAACTCAACAATACAGGATGTAATGTGAATGTGGTGAAATCAGTAATAACACAGTTGATGGTCGGGGTGATGTACGTTGTATGAAAACTGCCCCAAATGATAAATATTATTTAAAGAGTTCCAGGCTAAGAACTGAAAGAAACCAAAACGATGAGGTGCACACTGTTCTAATATTTATATCAGACTGTGAATAAAGATGGACGCATCTGAAGCCAAAATATCCTGGACACGAAGCTGCCATGTTGCGCATTAGTGAGTCAGACTCTGCCCAGTAGCAATTGTGGGACGGAGACATAGCAACAATGTCCCATCGATACACATGCTCTTCTACCTATAGCGAGTAAGTCCCAGCTGTCAATCACAACCTTTTACCCTGTTTTTAGCTTCAGATTACTATTTAAACCTAACCTAACAGAAGACTGAGTACTTGAACATACACGTGATTTATAATGAAAAAAAATGTATTGGACTTTGACTTTTTTGTTTGGTCCATGACCCATAGGCAGGATTTATGACCCAACAGGCCGCAATTGAGATGCTTGAATAAATGAGAAAGAAAGAAAGAAAGAAAGAAAGAAAGAAAGAAAGAAAGAAACACCCACAGCCAGAAGTGAGCGCTTGCTCTCGAGACAATGACTTCATGGCTAATTCAATCAGAGCTTGGCAGCCGTTCAACAGTCTTAATTATAAGCAAAGAGGCAGCAAAAACGACAACAGCAACAATACTGATGAATAAATGCGAAGCTATTAAATGATCATTATTATTCATTTATTTGGTCCTGAGATCCAGGGGCAAAAGAACAATGCTCAGAACCACTGAAGACACGACACCACACTCAGCATGTCTCTAATTTGAAGTCACATGCAATGAGGTAGAAAATCAACTATGCTATAAAGACGCAATGCTATAATTCCTTTCTGTTTAACTCCATCCATTTGGCCATTCATTCAGGTGAGTACCAATTAACGTGCACTATGCTTATACACTACACGGGCACCGCGTTAGAGTACTGATGTGCCTCTGTAGGTGTGGAAATCAATATTGCCTCTAAATGCCCACAGCATCGCCCATTTCCTTACCAGTGAGGTGAAGATGTAAGTGTAGTAGACGGACAGCATTCCCAGCTCTGATGCCTGCGGAGGAAAAAGACAAGAAGGGTCAAGAGGTGAAATAGACTGAAAAATGTACGAGAGAGAAAGTTCAGAATGCTCGAAACAGGGTTTGATCTGAAACCCGAGGGGAGACTATAACAGAGAGGGAGACTAGAATAAACATAGGGGCTGGGGAGAGATGGGGGGAGAGATGGGGGGGGGGGGGGGGGTATTGAGAGGTCAGTGATTCAGTGTAACTCCACTCTGCACAGAAAACCAGATCCAATCCAACATCTTGATGGGACCAGGCACATTCTTATCTGACGCCGGCTCTCAATGGAGCGTTTAATTCCTGCGGTGCATTAGTATGCCACCCGTCACTCTGACTTACAATTTGATTAAATCAAAGTCACAGCGAGGAGCAGTTGTGAAGGACAGGGTGAACTTTCCTGAGTTTAATTTCATTAAACACATTAGCAAAATAGAAAATCATCGAGCTATGGACTACTGTTAAATCCCGCTGCAACGCACACAATGATTAAAATCAATAAATATCGTGTAGATACACCAAACTGCAGAGAATGCTTCAAAGTACAATCTCTTTTTCTGAGCATTTCTTCTCAAAAATCATTATTATATTATATTCATCAATATCCAACCAAAGTACCTATTTCACACCTGACTGAACCCGATCGTACACATTTCCATCAGCAACAGATTCTCCACTGACATTATTCCACAGGTGTGTATCATCAGAGTTTTGAAGCGAGTGTTTGGCTGTAGCATCTGAATAAAGTGTAACCTCACACTGTTCGTCACTCAGCTGCTGACAATCTATCCAACTGTTCTGCAGCTGCATGAATAATAAAACACACAACACATAGAAACACACTAATTGCAACCAGAATTACTGGTTGTGGCTTCTTCCCTGTTGTTCTTCATTACGTTGAACAGGGAAGAGGAAAGTGTTTTTTTGCAGAATATTACGATGTCACAGTACAGTTGACCTTTTTTCAAAATTGTTATCAAAACAAAATCCTGTTTTGTGAAAAGTAAATGTCACAGTGACATTTAACTATCACCCCCCAAATTGTGAAGAGGTATTGAATTAACAACAACAGGACAGATGGATGGATTGAAGGACAACCCCAAAACAAGGTCACTGACACTGGTGTGGAGGCGTCAAAGAATAAAAAACATCTTTCATTATTGAGCTCGGAATGAGATCTTCATAGAGTTTTCTCCATTAAGTATTTTAAGCACATCATTACTCTGAGACCAAGCATGGCAACTGTGAAAAGAGCTTATCACGCTTCACGGAAGTGTTTAGAATTACACACAGTAACTAAATCTAGCTAATGGCACCGGGCGGGCGAGGTATTTCTCACCGATCGTGGAGAAAATAAAAGGAATATTTAAAAGAGGTGATTTTCTTTGCCTTGAACACTATCAAACCGAAACTGACATTATAACGGCTACCTCCTTTGGTTGCTGCCCACGTCCCATTGAGGAGAGACAGTACAAACCCAAACAAGCAGCAGATGGAAAATATCCTATTGGTCTTCTTTCACCGCATTCACAATGAGCTCCCCTGCCCGCTGTTTGATCTGCTCGCTGCTCCGCTGCAGCTGTTTGTCAGAGTGCATGCGGTTTGCACTTCCCCTACACGCTCCCCATCCTCCCCACTCTGCTTCTGTGCAGCTGTGCACAACAGTGGAGGCCTGACTGGAGGAGATTACATTGAAAACTAGCATTGAAAACCTCTGAATGGAAAAGACCTCAGAGTGTGAGACCTTTGTCTGAAAAGGGGTTTCGATGTAAGATGTAAACAGACAAGTAAGGGCGACAAAGGAAGACCGTGTCCCTGCAGGACAGGCCGGACGCTCTTGTTATCGCCACAAACTGTTAATGCGCCGGCACGCGGCCTTGATATGTTTGGCCACTCGCCGCCACCACATGAGGGACGGGGATGCCAACTATGCGCCACCCTCAGTGCGGGACTGTCTCCTGACGGACAGAGAGACAAACAGAGTGACACGTTAAAGAGACAAAAGGAGAGAGAGAGACGGAGGGACTGGTAAAGGAGAACGGGCGGCGGGACAGGTGTGAAGGAACACGGTCACGCCGTCTTCTCCGCATTTGGACACAGAACAAAGAGTGAGCAGGAGATCAACTCCATATAGAAACCGAAGACACAGACGGAGGCAGAATCGGGGGGAGGAGGAGAGACGTCCCACTGTGGGCCCCTGCTGCTCTGTGGCCCGGGGTTGCCATGGCGACTAGATGACCACTGATGGCAGCGCGCACACTTGATTGAGGTGAGCGTTCACGATTTAAAACAACTGTGCGCTACAGGGAGAGAGAGAGAGAGAGAGAGAGAGAGAGAGAGAGAGAGAGAGAGAGAGAGAGAGAGAGAGAGAGAGAGAGAGAGAGAGAGTGTACGACCCATTTCCGTCTCCCAAGTCATTGTCACCTCCAGTCCAATGGTCTGTCCATTGACTTCTAGAAATAATGAGGTGCGTATTAATTACTAAGAGACCATATGCTGCTGCCAAACATCCTCGCCTCCCCTGCTCCTACACTCACCTCCATAGACGCCATGAAGTGTCCAATCAGGAGAAGCTCCAGAATGATGTTGAGGTCGGACTGTCCAAGCTCTTCCTAGTGTTCTGTGATGTTAATTATTGGCATGTGCCATTAGTGGAGGAAGCTCGGACAGTTGAGGTCGTGCTATGCTATGGAGAAGTAACGCTCACTAACTAATTGTCTGAAAGTTGTCTCGCTGGATGAGCTTTATGGCTCCGCTTGTTCCATCTATCGTTATATTTCTATGCAGCAGGAAGAGTGAACCAACAGATGGGTAATCGCTGAGAAGGGACATCAAATTATCGGTGTACTTAATTTGCTTCACCGACCTACAGAACAGCTTGTTTTCATCCATAACATCAACTGTGGCCTATGAGGAAGAAGACAAAGGGCCCGCTTCACTTTACGAGTCTGTTTTCACACACATTAATCCACTTAACTGTGCAGAGCTCTCACTTATTGACGATGAATTATTGCAACACATCTTCTTTTAAAGCTGTCATCCATATCATTTAATGGTACAGGTTAATATGACAAGGTTGATTGATAGGCTGTACAACCCTTTCTCTTTAAAAGCTGCAGAGGTGATGTGAGTGTGTGAGTGTCTGTGTGTGTGTGTGTGTGTGTGTGTGTGTGTGTGCGTCTGTGTGTGTGTGTGCGTCTGTGTGTGTGTGTTTGGCTTATATTCTTCATCAGAGTTGAACCATGCCACACCGACAGCATTTTTTTTTTGTCATCTCACACTATAGCTATTATTGTAAAAGAAGTAATAGCAACTATTTTAAATCATAATAAAGTACTGGTTATGTGTGCACTGCACAAAATATTGAATTATACTACTTGGAGTTGTATTTTTCTTGTTTTATAACTGTAAAGCTGTGCTGGACAATTATCACAGATTTTTTGAACTATTTTTGAACTCAAAGTTTTTCAGTCTGTTACCTAGAGACCAGGATTTTGCAGTTCACTTTCCTCAGATATTTGAGTGCAATGCAATTCCCAGTTTGCCGATGTGTTGTATCTCAGACGATGTGTCTAACTTAGAAATAAAAACTAAAACATAAAAACGGGAAAAAATATTTCCCCCCAAACTTTAATTATTGCTGAGATCCATGTTGCTCATCAGGGTTGCTACTACCGAAAGCTGATTCATGTTTCTGAGTCGAAGCTACGCCGCAGGTCCACACGTGACCTACGCACGGGGCCGAGCATTCATGGATGTGCGTAGGTGTGTGTGAGTCATGCTGCAATTACATCCGGACCGCTAGTGGCGGTAGAGTTTTGCTTTGCTGGTGTTGAGTGTCTTCCGGTTTCTGGTCCGATTATTTACAAATTATCTGCCGTCTCTCTTTACTTCAGAACGATGGCGAGTGTTGGAGCAGATCGTGTTGGAGTTGGAGCTGATGGATGATGAAGAGCAATTACTCTTTTTTAAAGAACTGCAACAAGTTGGCTTTAATGCGATGCTACCATAAGACAAATTTGGTCCAAGCCTCCGCGTGTAGTTACATTTTTGGGGAGGCGCATGTCAGGGTACGTTTACATTACATTTACTAATCAACCTACTTTAGATGGCAGACTACTTCTCCCGAAACACATGTAGGCCAGGCCTTCCTCAAGATATGTAAGAGGTTGAGTCATTTTAACAAAAACAAGAAACTACAGGTGACTCTAGGTTATATTCACCCACAATTATGTGTGTTTCCCCCCCCGCTATATTCCAAACTGTGTAGGAGATACAACCTGTATCTCTACGGATCAAAACTCAAGACGAACTAACTTCTTCTCCCAGTTTAAAAATTAATTCTTCACATATACAATTGCTTGAACACTTTTTTTTTTGCCTCAGGCATTTTTCTGCTACTTTTCCTTTTCAGGAGTTATGAGAATTATATAAATCTGGGTCTTGGGCATTTTTGAACGGCATACAGTTAAGGCTGCATAGCTGGAGACATGAAAGAAGTTATCAGTGCACATAAAACATGGCTATCATGTGACCCATACTAACCCGTTCCAAAATGATATGTGACATGGTGGCGTTGGCGTCGACTATGATGGTGGCGGTCTTGTCATCTCGGATCTCCTTCAGGAGCGGGGTCGGGTCCTGGCTCTCGTCAAGCATGCGCACTGACAGGGTCTCCTTGGAGATGAGGAATCGCCTGAGGAGCTGCTCCAGGTTCAACAAGCCTGCCGGTAAAACACACACACACACACACACAGACGCACACATGAGGGGGTTACTTGTACTGAAGGGAAGACTCTTCCAGGGAGACGGAGCGTAGCTGTATTAGTCTTTTTCAAAGTTGAAGTGGAAGTCACGGAAGTAGACGGGACATGCAGCATAAACTTAATCGAGGTTCATTGTCCTCAATTGCAGAGAAATGGGCCTCCACTTGCTTTTTACCACATTTAAAAACAACGAGCAACTAGACTGTTTACCTTTAATTACAATTATTGTAAAGCCATCAAACGTAAAGAGGCATTCCAGTAACTTCTCTTGTAATACGGCCTGTGGTAATAGACCATTCAACTCCGGTGAGGTAAGTGGGATTTGCCCTAGTTAAGGCATCGTTGACTTAATCAAAAGGCTCCCAGCAGCAGTTTACCAGTCACTATGCATCTGTATGTGAACACACCCTGAGAGGTTAATTGGGCTAATTTTCCATACAGGACTTTAAACTCATTTGCAAAGTGTGTTACAGTGAGAAAAATAAAACCTGAACAAAACCTCAGCGTGAATGTATTACAGTTACATCGGCTTCACCGCAGGGGATCCATCTCCAACTCACCCGCCTCATAAAACACCTTGTGATGTTGGCGGGGAGGAGGACATAACTTTGAGGGGAAGGATTTGCCTCGCAGAGCCCCTACCTACTATTTCCATTATGACTTAAATATGGAATGACACTCAAGACTCTGTTGTCAATTATGTGAGATTTTTTTACCATGGAGACAGCACAGCCGTTCATCTGTCACACAGAGACCAATTTTGGTTGCAGAAATTTGAAGTTGTCAAAATCTCACTCCTTCAGCCTCACCACAGCACATTAACACAAGCTGCATTACTTTGCCAGTCATGTCTAATAGCTTCTGTAATTATGTCTCAGTGTCTGCTCGTCCTTACGCCGGTGCGGCACAATATCAGAGTGTGTGTCTGGATTCCTGTACCCGACTACTTGTGTGTGTGTGTGTGTGTGCACCCAGGAGACGTCACTCCTGACTGCTGCTTGCTCGCCTGCCCGTGTCTCAAACCTGTCAGATCAGCTTCCTCTGTAGTATAACACAGAATAAATCTGATGAGCTTGAAATAGCTTCTGCTAAACTGCCCTCCTTGTCTGCCTCCTGCATCCTGCACTCTCCCTAGCTTCTTGCGGGGCCTCGAATACAATTTCACGTCGTGTCCATGACATTAGATGGTGCGCTGTACTAGATGTGGTTGGCTGAACCACACACACACACACACACACACACACAGAAGTACACACAGAAGAAAAGCTCAAATTCTCTTTAATGTTCTGGCTGTATTTGATTCAAAGGGGAGTCCATTTTATTTTCACCGGGGTGCCTTTTACAGGAGGCGCGTTGCTCCCTCATGGTTTGATCCTGGTCAACTGGTTAAAATCAAATCAAAAACATGCAGCTCAATGAACAATGTGTTGTGTTTCAGTTATTCTGGTAAACAGAGAAAACAAAGTCTGTGGGACTGTGTGTTTGTGTGTGAGTGTGTGTTTGCGTGTGAGTGTGTGTGTGTGTATGTGAAGTCCTTTTTGTCACCTAATTAGGATGTTTTCCAGTACAAACACTAACCTTGACCGGACCAGCAGACCTCAGAGGACCCGAAGCCTGGTCCTAATGAGGGACAACTTAAATTCTGTGGCCCTGGGTAAGGTCAATGTGAATTGTGGCTAGGTTTAGTTCAGGGTTAGGGGTAAATCGCTCATGGCTGAGGTGAGGGATCAAGTTTCAGTTGTTTCCACAATGAACGGAAGTCAATGCGAAGTCCTAATAATGATATATGAGCAAACCTGTGTGTGTGATTAATTGTATTTGTGTCTCTACCAGGATAAACAAGGTTAATATCTTCTTTAGAATATTGTTAATTAATTAATTTCTTCACATTAAATACACCTGTCAATATAAACTGGATAATAAACATTTCAGCAGTATCCTTTCGATGTATGTTCATCTGTAATGGCTGTGTAAGAGGTTATCCTTGTTACAGGCCATGAATTTATTGGACATTATATTCATGAACACCAGTGCCACTTGTAATATCTATATCTAATTGACACTGACCTCAGTAACAGCGTATTGCTTCCCTGCAGCTGAAACAGAGCCGTGTTAATTTACTGCTAATGGAGATCAGAACATGTCATATTGCTGTTGCTTCATATTCAAAGTGTTTAGCTGTTTGGTTGATAACACCCTCTGGAAAGCGATAATGAACTGGAATGGCACTCAGTGCTGCCTCCGCCTAGGCCAAACCGTCCCATTATGTTCAATCAAGCAGCACCAAAGTTCACACATTTATAGAAATCAGTCAACTACATATGCCAATACTTTCATCAAGATTCATGGGACATTCTCAGAGAAATCAGTGTAATTGTTGAAAAACACCTCTATCCCACAATGTTGGAGAAAATGAAACAAACCCAAATTGAGTGGGTACTTCCCAGACACATATCAAATCCGTTATGTGGGAATCTATCCAGTAGCTTATGTTTAATCTTTCTAGAAAACAAACCAAAAAACAAACAAGCCGGTTGATAGGAGAAAATATAACTTCCTTGGCCGAGTAACTACGAGATTCCAGGTGACGGTTTAACTTTCACCTTGTTGCAGTTATGCAGGGTGCAGACGTTCTCCAGGACCCTTTGACATCTGTGTTGGGTTTGATACGGATACAACAAATAAAGCCTTGGAGTATACTCAACCCAGTTACTATTTATACGTTTAAGACAAGGCTAAGAGCACAAAGTGAGAGTCTATAGGGAATTCTTTATATCAAACAGGGTCCTCACAAGACTGGAAATAAACATTCCAGAGCGTGTTACTGAGACTTTGGTTCCTCATTGGCATTGACGACACGTGGCTCCGAATCTCTCTCAGGCACAGAGATAAAGGTAAGAGCTGACATTCAACCCAGGCAGCCGCTCATTTACCTTTCACACACTGTCACCACAAGGTGCCTGCACACAAACACACACACACACACACACATACACACACACACACACACACACACACACACACAAACCCCAGTGTAAAAACATTAACCTGTGAACAAAACACAGCTTTCCTTTCCAGGTGCTGGTGGATGATGTATAACTGAACCTTCAATCGCAGACGAAGCTTTAAACACAAACTCAAAAGCCCCGATGACAGCTGCACGTTAGAATGACTCATCATTTAGCCTTGAGCACATTGTAAGACCTGGTTTTATGACTTTAACAACGTTGGGCCATCACTTTTAAAAAATGCTGAAGAAAAGATCATGTGTCAAAATATTTGCCAGTATTTCAGAGCATATTATTCCATTAACTCAAATATCAATAAAAGTGGAGCCATCAATACTGACTGTAATCTATCTGCCGGAGCGTGATGGTGCTGATTGGATGTGCTGCTGCGGATCAATCCTGGTTTCTCTGCTGTTTTTTTTTTTTTTCATCCTTCTTCATGAAGCAGAAACTGTTCTTCTCTGGTTTGATGAGATGCTACTTGACTGGCTTTGTATCTTTAAAGGCAATTTAGCTGTGTCTTCAAATACAGAGGGAGGCAGGAATACAAACATCCTCCTGTTGGATTTTAACTCCAAATGTGACAAGGCGGGTTTTCTATTCAACTATTCTAAAGGTGCATTTATGCAAAAAATAAATGAAAACGACAGATGCAAAATGTGCTAAAATGTTTTGACACTTGCCGACCAAAGGTGAGCAAACAAATCTCAGATCTCTGTGAAGCACTGAGACATCAACTTTATTGATTTAAATTGCATCCATTTTTTTTATAATCTTTTTAAACCGGACTCAAGGTCGCTGCAGGAAGACCCACGCCTCCATATGAGTGGGGCCCATGCTTCCTGAGGTCTGGTGCTCTTTTTGTTACATTTCTAGTTGTGCCTCTTCCTCTGCAACAGTCTAATGGCCGTCATTTGGAGAATGGAAGCCACCAGCTGTTTGTTTTGAGGGGCTCATCTCCTAATATTTACAATCGTGAATGGATTCTCTGGAAATACAAAGCTCTTCACCACATGCTCATCTTTCAATGGAAACTTTGATGTTTTATTGTCACAGGTGAGAAACCAGCCAAATCCCTGTAGTCTTTTTTCTAATTGTACAATAAGGATTAGAAAAAGGCTTTTGCATTTCACTGAAGCAAAGACAATTACTAAAAACCACCCCCACCCTTCACAAGTACCATCTCTCATTAATCATTTTAGAGTTCTCCCATCAAGCATCACAACCTGCCCTCCGGCTATTTACCAAGGGCTGTAAACTACAACTACTCTCTCTACCACCCTCAGGATCCTCAGTAGCCACGGGAAAAATTACAGTCATCAAAATCATCCCTTTAAATTACTATGCTGCTGTCATTCTTACACCTTCGTATTCATTACTGTTCCACCAGCCATTGAAGCATCTCTTCCATCTAACGCTGATTACAGGTTAGCGATGGCAGCATCACTGTTTTCCTCTGTAGCTGCAGTGGACGAGTCAGTGAACTAAAAAACATCTTTGCCCCCCTACTGTGCCAAAGGTGGAAAAATGCACAGCAAGCATTGGAGACCTACTGTTTTTGTCGAACTTAGAGATTCTGTACCTGCACTGCAGCTCCGGTTAAATTACCGAGCACCAATCATCTCACTGATGAAAGTGCACCCCTGTAAGCCTGTGAGTGCCGTATGCATGTGCACACGTGAAATATGCAAATCCTGCATGTACGCTTCTCTGTGCATGAACTAATTTACCAAAGGCCACTGCCACCTGACTCACGGGGCCACCCGGCAGCCATGAATATTCAACCACATGGACAATATTGTGTCCGGAGTTAAAGTCCTGCAGCTGCTACTGCACACACTGCCGCTGATAGTGGAGGTTAGCTAGATTAATGTCTGTCCTGGCATGCACCATGCCTTTGGGCACAGATTCCTTTACACTGCTGCCTCCTCAGCCATGGCTGGAAAATATTCATGAATTGGCCATGGTCTATTAGGCTGTCACTGGCTTGGGTGATTAATGGGGCCGGCACATGTGGATGAGCCACCGACAGCCGGCTGCCAACCGACCAACTGACTTCCCGAGCTGACGGGGAGGGGTGGAGCTGGAGCCAAAGTCGAATGGGTCCCGGCTGATGCTCCTGCAGAGCGCAAACCTTTGCAGCAATCTACACAAAACAGGCACATACATATTCAAGGCCTGCTTTATTTTCTATCCAATGAATGAGGGTCACAGGTGAGTGTGCTATCAGTACCTCCACGCCACTTCCTGGACTGTCTCCCTATCGTTGATGATGCTTAATGCCAGCATAGTAACTTTCTCCTGTTCCCTCACCCCAATCACTACATTTCACCTCCCCCCCGTCTGCCAAATAGCATCCTTTCCTCTCCAATTTTCGACCTCCCTTGGCCTCCTCCATCCAACCCTCCTCTGCCCCGATTTCTTTTCATTTCATTTCATTTCCTCTCCAGTCGTCTCTTAGCCCACTGACAGAGAATAAGAAACCTCCCCGCTGACCCGGCGCACCCACACACAACCGCAGCGATGGAGGGAAAGTAATGTTAAAATGAGTTTCTTTTCTCCAAACCCGCCAATATTAAAGTCAGGTTGTGCCTAAAAGGCTGACTTGTTATCACAGTTCTCCATAGAGCTGTTTTCATCCAGGCTCTGTGGAATAAATGTCACCGGAACAGAAACTGAGCCCTGAATAAGAAAATGACTGACAGGTACAGGAACACCTGGAAGGAAAAAACACTAATGATACTGTTTTGACCTCAGCCGTTACACTGGGTTAGGGGCTTTGGGTTAAAACACTTTTACATAAAAAACATTTTATTTCCGTATTGAATTTATCAGTCCAAGTAGCTTGCAAGTTCTGCATGATTAAATGGCAGACATACTTCCAAATTCATTAATTTGCTATAACTGAATAACTTTTTTCAAAGCTCTAAAAAGGTGTGGTTTCACAGATGAGACATGGTGTTTGAAGGGTCAAATCTTAAAGGTTCTGAATGAAAGGTAAAGACCAAACTAGCGACCATGAGACAGTCAAAGAGGAAATTGTAAGGCAGAAGAAGTCAGAATTGAGATGGATGGCGTGGGCGGCTCGCAGTGGCTCGTTGCCATTTCTGGGCAGTTTGACACATAGTTGATGTCTCAAGCGTATTTCCTTTCTTCAAAGCCTCGTGCTGATTAGGAAAAAGGTTAGCCGGTGCCACTCAGGGTCACGATGTAATTACCGCTCGCTAGACTACAAGAGGGTGGGAATGGGCCACGATTTAATCTCCTTCTTCCCTATTTACGAAAATAACTTTCCTGGAGGAGATTTTAGGGCTTTTTCTGAGGTCATTTACTTTAGTATCTTTAGAATCTAATGAGGGCCTTTGACAAAGAGGCCGTCAGATCTCTGGCAGATACAGCCGCAAACACCATCCTCCTTCTCCTTTGTCTGTCTTAAAGATGTGTTTTCCTCATCAGCAGGCAGCGCTTTCAGACATCGCACTGAGACTGAAAGTAGATTACACAAGGCCGACTGCGACTTACTATATCATTATTTTAATTGAAGGATGATGATGACATTGAGAAAAAGGAAGCATTCGCAGTAAACCTAATTTATTTTGGGAATGCAGACATCGGGCTGACTGCAGTATGAAGTGAGTTATAGCGGTGGAGTGCAGCAGCTGCTACAGAGGGGAGTGTATCACAGGGTGAGATGTTGATAAGCACTGCATCTGTTGTCAGAACCCAGTCGGTGTGCCACGCGAGAAGCTTATGTGTGCTAACACGTGTTAAAGAACAGCAGCCGTGTACCGAAAACGCCCGCACTTTGCTGGCAGATGTAGGCAGCGCGGCGTGTGAGCATTCTCCCCAGGTGTGCACGGCTGTGTGTGTGTGTGTTCGCCGCGAGGGTGTGAAGGTGCCACTCACAGTCAGCCTGAGCACAGATGAGGCAGGCGGCGGTGCTGTTAAAGAAGGTGAGAAGACCAGCCACTGCCAGGCTGATGTCAGTGTTGGTTGGCCTCATGTCCAGAGTGGTGAACCGAGGGAACTGGACCTTCAGGATGTCCTCTGGAGCCACCTTGACGTAGGGCACCTGCACAGATGATATCGGATGTGTCAGAACAGATGTTGCATTTGGTGACAATTTGCAGTCGATTTCGACATTCCACATTCATGTTTAAAAATTCAGCAGGCTTCTGGAGACAGGACAACCTTGAAAGATAAAAGTAGAGGAAATGTGTGTGAACGGCAGAATAAAAATAGTACAAACACCAGTAGAAAGACTAGTTCAGAGCAATATCGGTTTAATCTAATATGATAAATTGTAAGTGGGGATAATGTGTGCATATTCAGAACAGACATTTTTCAGGGACACGTCATTTATGGCACTGATGTCAAGCACAAGTAAAAACTTATTTGGTTCCACCCACACAAACAAGAGGAATTTTCAGGACAACACCTCCTCACCCACTGTTACAAGACATTTGTTTATCCTCACTGTGCAGCTCTACTGTGAGTTTCATGTGACACAAAAACAAGGTTGCGCTCAGACACAACAACATCAAAGCACTTTAACCAAACATCTGGAGTAGGGTTATTACAACAGGTGATAAAAAGAGATGTTTTCATTGCTGTCTGTCTGCACAATTACTCAAACACTACTCAACTGATTTCTATTAAATTTTGTGGAGGGGTGGGGCATGACCCAAAGAAGAATCCATCGATATTTTGTATAAACAGGCTGATCCAGGATTTTTCTTTTCACTTATATGGTGAGATAGGGCATTAGCCTGAGTGGAGCCATGCCCTCTCAACGCGCCCTTCTAGTAACAAGAAGAAAGATGTTCTGTTATCTTCAGTCAAACCAGAAAGTCAAAACCTAATGAAACTGTTAGGAATAAAATTAAACTCTGTTACACTGAGTGTGGGTACATCCACATCGGCTAGACAGTGCAGATCATGTTATACAAAGTCCTGCAACACTACAATAAAAGTTATTGGAGAATCAGATTGATGCTTGAATAGCTAGAAAAATAAATATCTTATTTAATCACACAAAACAGACAAACAAATCCAAGTATGTCTGCTGCTTCAATCCTCTTCAATTCTAACTTGTGTCAGGATTTTCCTTCTTTGGCTCCCATTCGTCTAAACAAGTAAACATTAACTTAATCAGACGGAGAACGTGTGACTATCCTAACCAGTCAAGAATATTACACCATAAAGACTGAGCACCCAGCTCACCTCTGCGAATGGCTCAGCTGGTTCCCTCCCATGCATTCAATAGGCAAAGCTATTCCTGCTTCCGTTGCAAGCCACAATGTAACCCGCCCCCACACCAGCACCTCCTTTTGATACTGAATCTGACCTCATCGATGTCATGTGTTGTCATTGATGCCTGCTCTGCCCTGTGCTGAGGGTCGTGCTCTCCCTGCCTCACACTCCATGAAGGCTCTTTAAAGGCCGAGTCCGCCATACATCAGGCTTCCTGCATATCCATGTGGAAGGGTATAAGGAGGTGTGTCCCAGAACAGGGCCATACCACCAAATATAAATTATTAAGATTGTTAAAATCAAATAAATTTTGACTTAAGTGGTCCTAACTGAAATGCACTATTAGGGAGGATTATTGTGATTTAATTTCTATTAAATCCCTAAAAGCACAAATCTCAAAACAACAGAAAATGCATCACAGTCCAGACTGCAGAGTGCAGTGGAAAAGCACATCCTCACAAACTCAATAATAAACAATACACTAAGACAGAAAATAAGCCCAAAAGAGCATTAACATATTAACTCGAGTACATGTGTATTGTCAGTATTTGGTACAATGATCAGACACAAGGTATAAGTACAACAAAACCAGCCAAGCATTTAGTGTGAATCAATAAATACACACTTCTTTTATCCCGGCCCCAGTGAGGCATAACACTTTCATTGGAATTGATTTCTGTGCTTTCACAGTGTTGATTTGCTGTAGCTTTATAAATATCTCTATTCCTCAGCTGCCTCTAATGAATTTATCATACCAGCCCCACTTTACTAACAGGTAAGTCGAACACAGGATCATCCCCACTGTCAGAAGGGAGGTTAAGTACACCGCAGCTAACCTTGCAGCCTTCGTGTGTCCCTGAACGCAGCATCCAATCCGGATTAAACCTCCTTACAAATCTGCTCAACTTCGAGAAAATCAAACATCACATTCCACCTCTGTGGCAGGACAGTGGGGCGAGGGGGAGAGTACCTCTGAGTGGGGCAGGTGTCGGTTCGGTCGGCTGGCATGGCATTGCGATAGAGTGCAGTGGGGCTTGAAGGGGATCCGGTCGGACATGCCGGGTCCGAGAGCAGGGACAGCCAAGTGAGGCTCTACATCATGGCAGATTGCCTGTCTATATGGTTCCCAGTGCCCATACATTGCTTTCCCCACTCGTCCCCATATCCCCTCGATTGGTTTTCCATTCCTGCCCATCAGGGTGTAATGGAGTCCCCTGGGTGTCTGGATGGATGGAGGTGCGGCCACTACTGACAGCCATTGCTGGGACGCCATTCATTCCTCTCAAAGAGCCTTAAAACCTGGGTAATAGTTGTACACTGCACTGGGGAAATGTTCCCCTCTTCAGGTGAGTCCTTCATCTTCCTGTTGCATTTGTACAATTTCTCACCACCCTTTTCTCATTTCTGCCGCCCTTCTCTCCTATTTCTCTGCGCACCCCATTGTGTTTGCTCCCCCCCCCCCTCAATCCGTTCACTTCTTTCCTTTCAGCACTGCGGACCGGTGCTTCCCGACCCCTTTCATTTCGAAACCTGACACGCTTCAATAGGCTGTATCTGAGGCAGCGGGGGTTTAGAAAGCTGCTTACACACACACACACACACATGCACACACACACTCACACATACGCGTGCGCATAATCACATGTGCATATACTTAAATACATACATATAGACACGCACACAGACTCA
Source organism: Pleuronectes platessa (assembly GCF_947347685.1). Classification (NCBI taxonomy): domain Eukaryota; kingdom Metazoa; phylum Chordata; class Actinopteri; order Pleuronectiformes; family Pleuronectidae; genus Pleuronectes; species Pleuronectes platessa. The sequence continues at coordinate 13,000,701 of NC_070630.1, read as the reverse complement.
CAACCACGCACTATGTAATTTCCCATCACATTAGCTTTCTGTACCCTCTTGCTTGAAACACTGGAGGAATGACTTGGGTCTGAGGTTTGAATCATGCACCTTGAATGTAGAAACTAGACACTGAACATTTCCCTATAATATGTCTTCTGGAAACACAAAGGTGCTGCATAGGGCAAATGTGTGTACTTTCGCTTACAATAGGTCCTGAGGTTTTGTTCCAACCATCTGCTTTGTGTCTTTATTATAGGATTAATTGGTTTTGAACTGAAACAATCCCGTTCCTCCTCTTGTGGTGGAGTGACAAAGTCTTTTGAATCGAGGATAGAGGTAAAACAGGGCAACTCTCTGAGCACAGAAAATCAATCTCCGCATTACTAATAGCAAGTTGTCAGCCACTTCAAAGGAAGTTGCCTTCTTCTTATCTGCAGCCAACAGCTAAGAATCAGTCACTCTGCCGGTCGATTACAAAAATAAAAACAGAAACATCTCTTCTACATGTGTTTTTTCGCAGGGCACAACTTCAAAGACTCAAGGAACCCAACAGCTGCATCACTTTTTCTTTAGATCTGCTGGAAACAACTATACAGAGTCCTTTTAGAGCCAAACTGGCACAACCTACTGCTTAGTGATCTAGTTTAACGGATGATGTCAATCTTTGTTTCAGTTTAGCTGCACTTATCAATGTTTTCATTCAAATAATGATTCAAATGACAATGTGTGATGTGAAAGGAGCCGCTCATACAGATGAATCACAGAGCGAGTTGGTTTTACATTATTTTTTCGATTTGTATCCTGCAACTTAAATGTTTTGATTCATTCTCGGCTCACCCAACAACCTTGTATCCAGGGTTGGGAGTCGGCAGACAAACAGCTGCGTTTTTAAGAGAAAAAGTTTTGATGCACCCACGTACACGTGCTCAGCAACAAACGGCAGACACACAACTAAAAATGACACACTGGGTTGTATGCCCCCATCAACCAATTTGAGGTTCAGCCCAAGTGAATATTTGAAAGAATTATCTGGAGGTGTTCTCGAGACCTTACATTAACGATAATGCCACCAACATCAAATCAGTGTAATCTTGAGTCCGACTTAACGTTCATACCAAATTTTGAAGTAATTTCCCCGAAGCATTTTTGAGATATCATGTTCACAATGGGAGGGATGGAGAAATGGACGTATGTACGTATGCATGGACAAGAAACCTGAAAAGACAGATTTAAAGGGTTGTGCTTTGCTACTTAAAAAAACTTGTTCAACAGTTTCACTTTAAAAACTAAATATTCATGGTTCAAATATTCTTGTCACAAATTATTATAAATGAAACCATTATGAACAGAGACAGCAGCTTTGTCAAAATGAGCCCTCACGGCTAGGGCACGGTTCATTATTAGAAGCTATGTAAACAACTTGTAAATACTAGTAAACACGCTGTAACTCCAAATTAGATGGAATTCTCTTTTAAAAAGCATCCACTCGCGGCTGCGGCTCAATTGGTGGGGGAGTGAAACTAATTACATTGGAAAATTGCGAAGGGAAGAAAATCTCCGGCAAACAATGAAGCCCAAAGGTAATCGCTGAGCTTTTAATAATCTGCCTGCACCACTGTAAATAGAACTAAATACCACGGCGACCGCTGTGGGGAGGGACGGGAGTGTGTCTGGTTGAATGATGGGTGGCCGAGAAGGGAGGGACGGAGAGATTGTGAAAGAAGAATGGTGAGAGCATGGAGAGAGATGGAGAGAAAGTGACGGCCTGGCTGACAGAAGAAGAGAGCAGTGAAGTGAGCCAGACGGAGGAAACGGGATGAGGGGGACAACATAAACACATGATAGATCTGAGGCGGGCGAGGGGGGGAAGGGGTCGCAATCAGCTCTCATTAAACGGTGTCACTGAATCTGGCCGTGTGAAAATGAGGCTGTTGTCAAAGGCAATTTATCTCATGTTCTTGCTCTTTATTGGTTCATTTCTCATGGCGGACACTTTCATGGGACCCAATAACGACATCAGCATTTAGCTTTGTTATTGTTTGGTCTCTCTGGGCTACAAACACATTCCGAGTTAAAGCAGAATATTTGTGGCTCTCATTTATTATTTAGGAGATGCAGCGCTTAATATCTAATAGAATAGGGAGTTTGTGCTGAATTCTTTCTGTGTTGACTGGAGAGGAGAATTGGATTTTTTTTGTGTAAAAGTTTCTGGCCCTTTCGATGCTTAGACTCATATCCATAATGCAAAATACCACCAGGGACGTTTCTGATTGGTCTCGGAATTATTCTGCAGTATGACAACAAACCAGACAGAAGCTTAGAGTCATAAAATAACTTTCTTCAGAGACAAGAGTCTTGCAACAGATGTTGTGGTTCCCACAGAGCCCACACTTCAACATCATGGAGTCAGGCTGGGTTTACATGAAAAGACAAACCACACTGAGCCAGTCAACATCTCAAACACTGCTGGAGCAACCTTCCTGCTGAGCAGCTTGATAAAACCTACCTGTGTATCCCCAAGGGGAATTTGTGGTATTTTGAGGAAAAAGTGTTTCTTAGTTTACCACACTTTGTATGACGGTATGTGTAAATAAAAAAAGATATTCATGGGATATTTTTTTATGGAATAACATATTCAATTCATTTTAAGTGCAGACTAAATTTGCACAGAACTCAGTAGGTGTGCCACTGGTGAAGACATTCTGCAGATTTACTTTGCATTTTTATGTTGTGTTATTTATGTGAAGAAACATCACACATTTTATTTTGAGTTGTGCTAATAATGTCCTGGAATGTTAGTAGATTATTGTTGTGATTATTATTATTTGGATCATTATTACGATCTGATTTAATCTGATTGTAATAAGGTCTGGTGTGCACTTCATTTTGGAGAGTTAGACAGATATTCACAGAGCGAGGGGAAGGGCGATTTTTCAATGATGCAAATATTACATTCGATTCAAGATTAGATTAGATTCAACTTTATTGTCATTGCACAGTACACGTACATATACAACGAAATGCAGTTTAGCATCTAACCAGAAGTTCAAAAAAAAAGTATTGAGTATTGTGCATAGTGGAAAATGTAAATAAATAGGAAGTACAGTTAGAAATATAAATGGAATATGAACAGTATTAAGAGGTAAGGTATGATATAATAATGATGAATACACTATGAGCAAGATAAATATATAAATATGAATAAACTATAGGTGGGATAGGTGGGATAATACAGTAGTAGAAAAAAATAAGTCTAGTGCAAATGTACAAATGTTCAAATGTGCAAATGTGCAAATGTTCAAATGTGCAAATGTTCAAATGTGCAAATGTTCAGTGAATGTGCAAATGTTCAGTGGCTGGAGGAGGGTGTGTGGCAGTCCAAGCCAGGAATCCTTTTCGACATTAAACCTATCCCTTTATTTACTATTTATTGAATAATTGTTTTATAAAATTAGAATCATGAGGAAAATGCACCTTGATTTTGAATGACCACTACTAACCGTCCCAATTCAGGGGCTGCCCTCTTTGGAAGACACAAACTATGTGGCCCATGGAGGAGGCCACGAAGAGCAAATGAAAATGAGACAGATCTTTAGTTGGACAAGGTCAGAAAGTTTGAATGCCCCTTGTTTGTTTTTTTCAATTTGTACCGTTAGCTGCTCAGTTGTGTTCAAGACCGATACATTTAAAATTGAAAGGATCTGACATTTTGGTCTCTTCCCCTTGCCACCGCCATTATCTCTTTGAAAAAAAGTTTGTCACCGAAGAGCAATTAATCCTGGCAGAGGTCGGCCAGGGAAGGATCCACCTGTTGGAGCTGTCTCTGCTGCATTTGCCGGCCATATTTGAAGGAGCCTTTGAAATGGGACAACCTAGTCACGCCTCGGATTTAATAATGCAGCCTCCAAAGGATACGGCCCGCATTGAGACAGCTTACGTCTCTAGCTCTGAGCTTCAACCACTGAATAGTTGGTGAGATCCTGAGACAGTGCTCGAATTGAAAACAACCCTCTGATTGAAAAAAAATGCAACTGGCAGAATTTGCAGGTTCGGGCATAAGTTAGACAACGAAGTGCCATCTAGAAAAGTTTAGTCTAGTTTGAATAATAGATCATTTATTTCGATAGATTATCAGAAACCAAAACACTGCACAAGTTATGACGGTAAAACAATCGCTCCATCTTTTATCGCCACTGTCACGACGTAGAAACCACAGTGTAAAGTTATCTATCCGGAATGTGCCCTTACATATTTTGGATATCAAATGATACCTAGAACTTGTAACAGTATGTGTGTGGTGTGTGTGTGTGTGTGTTTCCTGCAGTGTGACAGAGCGGCTGGCAGGTCTGCAGACAGAGTTTTGACAGGCGTTTAATGAGGAAGCTCTCACAGGACACAGGCTTTGCACAAGTAACACACACACACACACACACACACACACACACACACACACACACACACACACACACACACACACACACTCCTGCACACACTGTGAGCTGTGGGGGAGAAGAAGGCTCATTTTGTTTGGAAGGCTAAAACACCTCAACCTAATTATAATGTGTGTGTAATATTCTTACCTTAATTACACCGAGATTGCACAATAATCTTCTCCGATTAGCTATCAAAACAAGGAATACCATGAACCAGCACATTTATTTTCAAACTGCCGAGCCTGTGATCGGCAGTTTGCTGGAAACACCCCGATGGGTTTCATAGCTTTGTGTAAAGCTTTCCAATAGCTTCTGATAAACCCTTTCAATGAGAAATTCAAGGTTACATTTGAGAAAGGTAACCAGGCTTTAGTGAGGAGACTGTTGCTCTGAGTCAGAGTGAAGGTGAAAGTTAATTTCCCTTTCATCCAGTCCAACAAGCGCCGGGGTTGCCTCGGTCGTTGAGCTGACAAGTGCCCAAGTCATTCTGCTACCTGTTGGCTATGAACCTAACAGGGGCCTGTCAGCAGCGGGCCTGAGTGAGGGGAGCTACAGAGAGGGTGGATGTGAAGTATTGCCATATGGAGAGCACGGACATGTAGAAAACTACATTTGTTGGCTCGCAGTCGGAGGTGCAGCGGAACCAACCTCTGTTTGATAAAGTATCACTGCTCTTTTACTGGTCTCGTATTGTGTCAGCACGTTTGCAGGAACGTTGTTTATTATTTTATACATATTACCACATGTTGACTGAGCGTATAACACACACTAGCAGTAGCGATGCAGCTAAGTGGAAAGCAGCCATTTAGTCTCACTAAGCTGAATCCAAGGTTCACTGAAGCCAGACGGAGAACAGTTCATTTACCGTCAAAAAGTGGACATAGCTAATCAGTTTGGAGATCATCATCACGTGTAGAAAACCAACCAGCGATACAACACAGAGTATAAAGTCTGGCTGAGTGCGGCTTATTGCAAGCCAGAGAATTATGTTGGCCACTGAGCATTAGAGAACAGATGCTGCTGGAGACATTGTCCATCAGTCAGCAAGTGGGATGCCAAGGCTGGACCGTGTGGACGGGAGTTGGCAGGCAGGTGTATTTGGGGTGGCGGGAGACGGAGGAGGGCAGGTGGTGGTCTATTATGGCTACCTGATCCCCTTTTGTACCGAAAGGTTTACGGGGGATTTGGGAGAGCAGCTGCTGGCATTCAGAAAAAGCAAATCAAAAATATTGCGGGCAGAGGGAAGGAAGAGTGAGGGACAGTCCGAGTGTCTGCAGACATCCTCTGTCCACAACCGCCTGCTCATTCCATTCTCAGCCAGATCTCTATTTGTGGTGGTAATGAGCCTGTATCAGGTCCCCGCGGTCCGAAGCAGACCAGTGATAAAGATGAAGTGGGCTGGGGATCCCCTGGTGCCTTTTAGGAGAGTGGAACATTGACCACGGGATCTCTATCTCATTGATCAGCCAGTTCAGAGAGAGAAAACGTGCCGTCCTCCAGAGAGGCCTGCCCCTCACTCCGCTGCCCTATTTCAGAGCGAAGGTCTTTGTGCTCAAAAAGAAAGAAATGCTGTTAATCTCCCTCCGTTTTGCTACCAGTTGCTGGTGTTATTGTCAGCAGCGAGGATGAGAAAGGGAATCATTGTTTTGTATTGGGGAGTTGTCAAAATCCCCCTACCTGTTTAAATGAAGTCAAATCTAGCAGCATTTACAGTCTTAAATACCCAATGCAAGCATATCTGTGTTTATCCTGAATGGAACAAAAACACTCCGAAATTTTCTATTGGGAGCTTTGATTGGAAAAGTTTTTTTTTTATCTAACCGTCGACTTAATCCACTTCTGGGAATCTAGCCAGATGTTTGACTCGCACCATCAAAACAAAACACGGCTAAACTTTTGCCAACACATCCTTGAGGAACCCAGCCCTTTTGAGTGCAACACAAACAGGTTGATGGGGAGACAAAACACTCAGATGTTCTTGATGGGGTTCGGGATCGTGGAGGGAAAACGGCAGCGCATCAATTCAGTGAGCAGCTGGTTTTGAGCGTTGGCTCTTTCAATGCAAGATAAAAAAAACAAAAAACGATATCACTACGTTCACCGTGTGCGAAACAAAAGCAACAGTGTGAGGAGCAGCCGAGTTCCTTTTCACAGCCTCGACGACAACAATCAGCTAAATTGAAATCCCTTTTTGCTCGCTGCTCACCTGGGAGTTCCTGCCTTCTTGTTTTTAATTTTTTTAGCTTTCATCTCAGCGATCAAATCAAAGAGACTGCTTCCTGATGACAAAACAGTGCATGTGGATCTGAACATTATGGAGATGCCGGTGAGGCCCTGACAAGACTGATCAACAGTGTTGTGAGGAAAGGTTAAGCGGAGGTGCAGGCGACAGCTGTGCTCCTCTAATTATGAGTGGGAGGCGACAAAAGATGCACCTGCGTTTTGTCTGAGAGCAGAAGAGGCAGAGGAAACCTGTGCAGAGCGACACCCGGCTTAACGTACACACTCCTACATAGACCCTTTCTGCAGTTGAATGCACAAGCAATCACAAAGCTTATGGAAATGATTTATGTTATCACTATGTATAATTCATCATTTCAATTAAATGAGTAACTCCTTCATAATCATGTGCTGTTTGATGCGTGAAACTGCGTGCTGTAGCTTGTGCGGCTACAAGTATGAAGACAAAGCACTTGGGGTTGAAACCGTTTGTTGAAACCGACTGCCGCAAAAAATGCAAAAAGAAGAATTGGTGCAGAAGACACCTACAAAGATGTCAAGAGGGTTTGTGGTGAGAAGAGCTGACGACCGTGTCGGGTTTCTGTAAACATGAGATAATACATCACTTCCTGCCTCTGTCCGTTGCACCTGGTCCCCCTCTCTGTGTTGTGCATGTGTGAGCGGCAGAATACAGATAGACACCGTAGCCAATTCTCCAGATTTTGCCCGGAGAATTAGTGTACTTATTAGCAAAATGCATCAAATTGGATTAAATACAGAAACTTAAACATACATAAATAGAAAGAAAAAGTGTTGAAGCTGAACACTCACATGCCACTGAGTGGCAGAGAACTCGGTGGATCCAAAATAATCTAAGACACCTTCTATAACTGGCAACAGGAACAACCGATGCAAACCGTGTTACTTCAGGTCATGTTCACCCCATGATATGATCACACTTCCGTTTACTATCCACAAAACGATCAATGCACCTCATGCATTTATTACTTAGATAGTGCACTGGTAAAGCTCACATAGTAAAAGCATTGATTACACAGACACTGACAAAAAATACACTAAAGGGAACCGCTGTGGACTGATAGAGTGACCTGTCACTAAACAGCACCGGAGCTTTATAAACTATAGTTTGAGGCAAACGTTAAAGCTCTTTAAAAGACCAAGAAGGGAAATAAATGTGTGAAGGATGATGCAGCTCCACTTCTGAGACTTCTCCTCCATTAAACCTTTTTTCACTTTCACTCCTGAGTCTAAGATTTAATTCCCAAGACTTTCAAACACACTGACGCAAACAGACGGACATAAACGCACAGAAGTATAACTATAATTTAATTTCAACAGAGTGCGTCTTTGCAGGATTTATCTTACTCTGGTGCTTGGTGTGCCTAAAAAAAACTCTACAGGAGAATAAGTGTTATAATTTCCCTCTTTAGATCCTAATGAAAGCATAATTATGATAATGAAAGTCGAGTGGAGCGCATAAAACAAGTGCTGGAATTACACTCAGCTATAAAGGGAAAGACGATCATTTAAATTGTACTCCGATGCATCATGTTTGTTTTTGAGGGAGCAAAATAAATAAAAGGCTGTGTCTTAAAAAACAAGTGACGAAATCTTATTGAGATTCAACGGGTAAACTCACTGATCCTGCACTGCGGTGAATAAACAAGCTGTGGCTAAACTTTTTGAATTCAAATTGCACACATCACGGTGGCTCCTCCGCTCAGCTGGTCATACACTGAACTGAGGAAAATGCAAATCAAGCTTGATTTAATCAGATCTGATTTGAAGTTGTGACCAGTAATGTGTGACTTGGTGCCAAAACAAAAAGCGTTGCTTTTGGCTGCAGCGTGTTTGACTTTACATGTAATGATTTTAAAGCCCAATTACAGTGGAGAGATGAACCATAAGCTGACCCCCCGGAGCAGAACAAGACCGACACAGCAGAACTAAAACCACTATGCACCCAGTCAGCGAGAGACTGATGGTGGGTGATTAGGGAGAGGCGGGACAGAGAGGGAGCTGGCGTTTGAATAATATCTCCACCTGTTTCTATTAGTTTTGTTAAGAAAGGTGAATCCTGACCTGGTCGCCATCAATACTTGATGACTGAGGAGGAAGGGGAAATGGCAGGAGAGAGAGGTGGAGGAGGTGAAATGAGAAAATAGGGAACAGAAAAGAGAAAGCATGAAAAGTTGAGAATAAGGACAAGAGAGCGACGGGAGTGGAGGCTTGTGTGCAGGCAGTAATAGCAGACATAAGAGGAGGGATGAAGGCAGAGACGTGGAAATTGATTAAAGCTGTGGTAGGGTGAAAGGGAAGAAGTAAAATAAAGGGAAATGGGGCATCGAGTAAGAGGAGAGAGGAGTGTGAATCACAGCAGCGAAACACAAAGGTGTTCATAATGTTGACGCAGTCGTTCATTGGATCCGTGTCAACATCGTCTTTCGTTGGATATGAAATAAAAAATAAGGCGTATAGGCAGCACTTTAAACTAGTAAAATAAAAACAGAGGCATCGAGCTGGTGCCTGGAAGAATTTTCAGCTTCCCAATTTAGACTCAACTAACCAAATCTAATCACTATGAGAATGTGACGATCTAATCAGATGAGGAAGTCATTTGTTGCGGTGACCTGATGAACCAAGTTGCTTTTTGTCAAAACTGTAACAGATGCGGGATCCCATGTTGAAGTGTTAGCTACGTGCCGTAGTCACAAACTGTGGAAAATACAAAGAGCTGTATTTTAAAAGCACAATAGGTAACAAGCACAAGCAGCGCTCAGCCTGCATGCTCTTTCTGTGACCTTGAAATCAGATTTTTTTGCGTCCTTGTTGTATTTTGGTGCCACATGCAGAGGGCACGTTGCTCAGGTGGAAGGAGAAAAACAAATGTGTGTGTGTGTGTGTGTGGAGGGGGGGGGGGGGGGCGACATTCAAATGAGGCAACACAAAGCGACTTGTTGGTATTTTGGTGAGAGTGTGTCCCAGACTGTGCTGAGGATAAATGTCTCAGTACCGCGTCTATTTTTATCACAACCTCCTGCCAATTTCCTCATTTTATGAACAAGAACAAACGAAATACACACAATAATAACATAATTGTTATCTTATTGTAAGTCGCTTTGGAAAAAAGTGTAAGCTAAATGAAATGTAATAATAATAGTAATACAATAAAGACTCTAATGTAAAGCTATTATTTAAACTCAACACAATCAGATTGGTCCGTGATGACTCACTGTTGTATTGTTCAAATGGGAGACGTCAGCGTGCAGCCGCTAATCCGTCCTATGTGTCTTTTCCTCCTTTTCTGTAAAAAGTTTTATTTCATGTTTTTTTTCTTCTTGAAATCCATTATAGAATAACTGATGTTGTGTGATGGGAAGCAGAGGAGAAAAAGACACTGATCATGTGATCCACAATATCCAGACAACGTGATCATTTCCGGGAGAAGAGTCCTTCCACTTGTAGAGCTGCTGCTCTCGTCTGTTACTGTGAATGATTGGCTGAGCTGCTTCACACCAATGATGTAACATTCAGAGCCCCACCCCCTGATCCATGGACCATCCTGTTTGTTCTGGATGGGGCTGCTGCACCGGTATGAACCAAATTATAAGGCACGATATTAAAAAACTGTAGAATTACCCCATAAAAGAGAAATTGTTCCTTTCTTCTGATGGTCCAAATCAATTGAATTAGATAACAACAGAAACTTAATTCAAGGTACAATCAGAAGCTTTTACCTGAGCTTTCGGCCACATCTCACTGTTGTTCAGTTGATGCCTAACAAGCCTTTTAGGTCTGGACAACTGGAGAAACTAGGTTTAATGATTAACATCATTACATGTATATGTATCACCATTATTATTATTTATCCGGTGGCAATCGTGTCTTATTCAATACTTTCCCTTACAATATATCAATGCAGTGTGTATTTCCATGGATATTCTATTTATTGAGGTAAAAACAAACCCAAAACCCACGTATATCACAGTGCAGGTTCAATATCTGGATGATACTGGTGACCACACATGGAAGCCAAGTAGAAGTTGGATGTGCACAAACAGGAGATGTGGTGCTGGCTTTGCGCTGACCCACTGTGCTGCAGCGTGTCTGGCAGGGACACGGTCTAAAATGAGCAGAGCAACCGTATAAATGGTCTCTAACCAGCTGGGTTGGCTAGCCGGCTTATCATGTCACAAAAAAAGCAATTCCACGCCATGTGTGGCACTGAGCGGCTACCCAAGTTGCCCATTTAAATCAGTTTGGACGGCTTTACACACAGTGTTCAAACACAGGGAAAAAGTGTCTGAACATGTGAATGGCAAAATTAATGAACGCACTTGAATGTGTTAACTATCCAGCGAGAGAATTTCTTATGAAAGCTCCAAAAAGACAAGAAGGAAGCACTGATCCTTCAAATTCTGTTCCCAGCACAGCAAGGGCCAAGGTTTACTGGAAATGTGTTCAATGTCCATTCACAAGCAATCACTAGTGCCTCAGCTTAGTCTGGCAAGGTGGAGGAATCCCACCGGGTTCATTTGAGTGCTAATAAAGTCATCTCGAGAAAATGTGCGACTCCAAACTATCATGGAATTTTAAACTGAGACTGAGAAATGAACAGATTTTTTTTTTCATCAAGACTGAATGGGTTTCTTCAGCAAAACCACAACACCGGTGCTCACAATTGACAAAATACTTCATCTTATGAGCCTGGAGAGAAAGAGGCAGAAAATGAGACGTCTGCCACAGAGTGAGAGAGAGAGAGAGAGAGAGAGAGAGAGAGACACAGAGAACCTTAAAAGCAAAAATTATCTAGCACTTTAACATTTGCACATAAATGACACTCAAGCTGAAAGCATTATTTTAAGTACTTTCTGGGTGGTTGTATAAAAGTGAGTCAGAGTTGTGACTTTGCGCGTGTGTCTGTGTGTTAGAAAAGCACACATCTCTCATTATCACCAATTTTCAGGGCTTGAACTACACCACTGACCCTCAAACTCTGTCCAGTGAGCTCTTTGTTTGCCCGGCGGACCTGCAGGTTCACCTCTAAATCCAACCTGAGCACCACTCAGCTGAAACACAGTCGTCTAATCTCCATGTGCTTCTACAACCAGATGGTTCTGCAAGCCCACAGCAACCTCTGGACATTACAGCGGACATCAATATTCATGACTTCTTCTGACACTTGTTTAAATCAGAGAGGAATACGTTTCGCCTCTTTAGCAGACAAGTGCGTACACGGCACATTTCATCCTTTATGGCAGAAGACAGAAAGAATGAGGTAAAATGTAATAAGAACTGAACGCATGATGTCCAAGGTATGAATTCAGAAAATGACCTTAGACTTTCTATGAAAATACCAGAAAAAGAGGGTGAATGGAGACGTGTGCACATACGAATGTGGAATTAAAAGGCCTTGAGAACATTCTTTTATATCTAAGCCAGCACTTATAAATAAGAGTCCTATTTCTTATCCTTGCCTTTCACAGGAAACAAATCAACAACAAGAAAAGTGCATTGCATGCCCCAGCTACTCTGGCTATAGCAGAGAAGCACCTGTAAAGCAGAAGGGGGCTCTTATCCAAATCCTGAGTTAATGTTCGTCATTAGTCTGTATTAATCTGCTCTTCCTCAAAATCCTGACCCCGAGGTTTGTTTGCCACACAGCATAAGATGAAAACAAACTACCGAACATGATGTGCACTGTCAACCCCTCTGCAGTTGCTGTTTCTCTATTTGTCACTATTAGTGTGAAAACCAGATGGGCTCAGCCGCTCCAGTGAAAGTAGCCTCGGCAGCGGCAGTGGAACCCGCGGAGTGATTGATGCGGACGTGCAGATGATGTGCTGATCACCTTGTGGGGTCTGTCAGCCGCAATATTGCTGCCAGTGTCCCAGGGGACCAGCTGCCGGAGCAACGGCACCCACAGCCTCACGCTCACAGTGAAGTATTAGGTGGTCACGTCGCACAGTGGCACACATAGTCACACACACACACTTAAATGTTATTTGCGATTTTACGACACACAATCCAGAGAACAAAAACATTTGCATGCGACTATTTTCATAATTTCGTCATCATATTTTTCATCCTATTTTCCTTTCTTTATGTACACGCACTTTGAATGGCAGGTGGTGGGGGTGTCTGAGTGGAAAAGTAATATTGAGAACAAACACCTGCTCATATCCACCAGAAAAACTACTTATCTCCTGCTCAGCAGTCGTCAGAGCTGCGCTACAGACTATTTGGCTGCCAAGTAAAGAGAATAAAGATTTACATTATTTCCCGACGGACGGTGTGTGTTTCTCTTCTGCGATGCTCAATGAGCCTGAACCCTAGACCTGCTCCTTATGTGCTGCTCAAGATATGTTCACCATCCTAGTAGTATGTGAGCCAGGTCCACTGTTGTGAGGTTTCCCACTGTGATGGACCTTTAACGTGGTCAGAACTCAAATGATTTGAGGGTGAAGACAGAAAGTTACAAAAAGAGGTCCTGGATTTTTGAGGTAAAAAAGGAAGTAAAAGAGGAGTTCTGCTTTTTTTCCAAGTCCTTTTTTTCCTCCGGAGTGACTCAATGGTTTTCATATGTAATTTAGTTAACATGCTGTGATATAGGATCTGTAACTTAAATACAGTTTAATTGGGTTGTTACGGCAAAAGGCTACTAATAACAGGCCATGTTTTTTTTTTTAAACTAGATTCTACTTCTCTTCACCTATAGTAAAAAAATCTGATTTAACCTGTTTATGGGCTCAATATAGATATTAATTGAGATATAGACATTATGGAAGGAACGTGTTTCCATTACATCATATGTGTGTTTATCTTGGTAATGATAACTATTGAAATATTCACAATGTGACACCAGCGATGTTGATGAAACCAGTGTACTGCCCCCCCCCCCCCCCCCCCCGCGCTTCAGAGTGACCATGACAAGAGCAACGTGACCTCCTCTCAAACACACGCACACACACACCAGCTGCTGACTCCACTGATTTGCATACCTCCAGAATGAGATGGGCGACCTAATCAGGGAAATCCGCTGCATAGTGTTTGATTGGAATAAAAATACTCAGACTCTAGCAGCCAGGGACGACCACTGAGCTAAAACCATTTAATCCTGATCCTTAGGAAACCACGCGGCTACGACCGCTGCTCTTCTGGTTCTCTAGCTGTGCAATGAAGGAATGGAGCAGTCTTTGATATGAAGACTAGAATAAAAGACCAGCAGCGAGTCCTGATGACCACAAATTGGAGTCATCAGGCTCTATTATGCCATGGATTGTTGGACAAGTTAAAACTAAGTAATTTATTGCAGTTTACAAAACAAAGAATGATATAAAAGGATCATGGTAATCCCAAGGAAACCTGATTTTCTCCTGGATGTATCCATCTTTTGATTTTGTTTATCAAAATCCCTCATCTCTACCTTGAAAATTAATGATCTTTCATGACTCATCCAACTCCACTACTTATCTTGTTATATAAATCTGTAAAACTGACATCAGGAGTGTAAATATATGATGAAGCTGATTTAATTGTCCAATTCCTAACAACATTTCCAGAATCACTTCACGCACTCTTCAGCTCAAAAGGTTTCTCCTCCTCGTCTTTAACCGGTGGTGAGAGAACAAGATCTGCTGCTTCTTCTTAAGCTGAAAAATCAAATTCTCTTTGATGTTCAGGTGAGAAATATGACACATCAAAAATTTTGCGTTTCCCACTTCATCGAGTGAAAGGTGGAACACTTCAAACCATTTGAGGATCTTAAACACATGTAACAGAATTGTAAAGCCTATTCATGGACTAAAATACTTCACCATGTACAACGCCAAAATCTCAAATAGGTGTAACCCAAATACGTCAAAGCTGAATGTGGTCAGAGTTGCACCAACTTGAATTTAGAGGGGCCGGTTGAAAAATTGTTTTCCTCCAAACACAATTTTGAGTAAAGCTGTTCTTCAAGATCTACTGTAAAAAAGAGGTGGTGAAAGTAAACAGACATTTTCCTCAAGTACTATTATTTAGTTAATATTCACAATAATTGTAGTTTACTTAAATATATTTATATACAGTCATATTTATATACCGTAGTAGTTTCTATTTGAGTAATTCCTCCTCTGCAGTCCAAATGAATAACACTGATTCTATGTCACTTCTCTTAACTTATTGACCCTTGTAGCTTTGAGCATAGAGTTATTTTAATTAGTTGTCATATTACAAATTTTGAGGATACTACAACTGAACTTACACAAGGCAATAGTGAAAAGAGCTTGTAGTTCAGAGCTACCAGAGAATGACACAATACTGAGGAACATAATGTACTTCTCTTAGACTTTAAAAATGTATATTTCAGAGTACTGTCCGAAATAACCTCTTATCACAAACAGCAGCAGGAGAATTTCCGCTTACTTTGCCAATGTTGTTTATCCCCTTTTCATTTGGACCTGAAGTGGTTGATGCTGACTTTGCTCGATGCTCCTCAAACGAGGGGCTGCTCGAGATGCAGAGGCTGCTAAACCACGAGGGTCAGATGAATGTCTGCTCAGCTGATCGCACAATCTCATACAAATGATGAAGGAGCGGAGTTTAAGCCAATGACGATTTTTGATGAGAGACGGTTGTTGGAACATGGTTGGTCCGTTATGACTGTGACCTCGGTTAGACTTGGAACACTCGAGGGCCAACTGACAAACCTTCCAGAATGCTATTTAATTGAGACTTCTTGAAGGTAATAAATATTTAAAACCTCTTTCACAAACTGATGTTTATTTCAAATGAAAATAAAAGATAAATACCATGCATAATTAGATACAATCCTGCAAGTTCCTCTTCCATATTTTTATGCATGAGTTCTCTGATTCTTTCCTTTTTCTGTCTGTGTTGGATGTTTGATGGACTCACTTACTCCATGACGACCTGTTCCTACTCTACTGACCCACCAAGGAGAAACACTGGCTGGCTCCTTGTAGAATAAATCAGGCAAGGGGGGAGGCGGAGGATAGAGGAAGAGAGAGAGAGAGCGCTCATTATGTGTTTAATCAGTGATGACTTTGCTTTTTAATATATATCTTTCAGTTTGCTGAATAAAACATCAGTCCCTCCTTGAGATCCACAGCCAGGGTGACCACGGAAGGTCACAGAGTGGCTTCACATCCTGCTGTTAATTTTATTATCATGACAAAGCAACGGCCCCTTAAGACGGGAGAAGGTTGGTTCCTCGTCTGGCCAATGATAATTCTGATGATTAACTGAGGGGTGAGGAGGCCACTTGGCAGTTAGTGAGAGTCTATGAATCCCATTGAGTGTATTAATAACCCAACAGTAATGTATGGGATTTAGAAAACGGATAGTGTCCTATAAAATATGATCTGCTCACTTCATGAAAATCTAGAGCTATAAGAGAGGTGAGGTGGAGGTGAACCCTGTTCGAAGCATTACCACAAGATAACTTAAGATCGAAACAACGTTAGCTAGCATTAGCTTCTAAGCCTTAAAAAAATTTGAAAATAATCAAAGAGTACAGGGATCGAGCTGCAGACTTCAAACAAGTACTTGACCTTGAGCATTTGAGTGCAGCCACCAAAGGTCATATATGTCTATTGCATTTCATAGGTCACTGCATATTTCCCCCTGGCAGTGAGGTAATTCAATACTACTGGAATAGTTCTGAATTTTTAGGTATTAACCTAAATTCTGAACGGGCTTCAGACTACAGTCTTGGTCAAGGTCTGATGTAAATGACTTTCCAAGTCAGTGTGTAAGGAGTAAAGGACAAAGACTTGAATATGTGAGGACACCATTTTATAATCTACCCTCCGTGACAAACATGGAAATTCCTCTGAGCTTTAAAGTATTCTGTTCATCCAAATGAACACTTCTCATACCCAAGTACAAAAGGAAGGGATGAATGGTGATTACATTTTAAGACAGTGCGGGGAAGCTGTGAATCGTGTGGACCAGTATTGAATCCTTTGAGTATTTCAACCATACACTGTAAGTATCTGTTAACTCCAAAACGTCATTTCTCACTTCATGGGGTCTTTCGTATTCACACAGTGGTATTATCACAGTCAGTCTTCCAAAGCAGTCTGGCCTGCCAGTCACTGCCACCAGAGATTTTTCCACAGCAGGGAGTCCTGGTCCGTCTACCACTATAACAGACTGATGTCTCGTTAGAAAGACGGCTGTGCTGAACCAAGGGACATTAAAGAGATGGTAATGGGTTGTCTTTTAATATGGGCTGTCCTTTAATAGTCATGCTGATCAAATTCGTGCAGTTAAAAAGGCGGTTTCCCCGTGGACCAAATCCAATTATGGCAGCGAGCACACCAGAATATACTTGTGGAGGCCAAGTGATTGATGAAGTGAAAGAAAGCTGACATGTAGTTTTGAAAATCTGAAGGTAGTTTATATGTGTGTTATTCATATTTTCAACAGTTTTCTACAAATGGAGCAATAATCAAAACGTGGAGGAAGCGCTGCGTGTCTCAGGCTGATCCGACAGGTGCTCTTTAGTGAAGCTGGTAGAAGTACAGAAGACCTTTGGAGTCCAGGGTAGTGAATAATAAGGCTGTGGTGAAAAAAACACTGTCTCTACGTGAAATATAAATATTTGTTTATCGACCCTAGGCCTCATCAGGGTTAAAAACAAAAGTATAAAAGTTCACAAATGCAGCAAAGCAAAGCAGTAAAGCTATGATGTATAAAATATTAATTTATGTTCTGTAATCGCTTTATATATTCTTTTATGTTTTTTGTGTAGTTCAAAAGTGTCCTCGCTCATCAGACAACAAAACAAAACATTTCAGCCAAGTCAAATAATTCCACCTGAATATTAAGTAAAGCTCTATGTTTCACTTCAATACTCTGATAAGACATAATGGTTGTTGACTAGTTTAATCCCAATAAAAACAATAATAATAATAATAATTGTCCCATCATATCAGTGTTTGGAACAGAATTAGGCCCTCAGACTTGGCATTAAATGATCCATGAAATGAAAATTAAATTCCCCGGGTTTAATCATGTGTGTCTGTGGTAAGGGCTCAATCATATGAATTAATAATTATAAACCACAATGTGTCGGGGAAAAAAAACACCCACAAAATCATATCATATTTGAACTTTTCTCTTCCAGTACAACAGTTCCCACTGCTTGATGACTCATCCTGCACTCAGGGCCATTTACTAATTTTAGTTCCAATGATAATGCTTCCTGGAGGTTTTAACTCCCTCCCTGTGACCTCTGCCAGTTACGACCGGCGCACCGGGACCTAATCTCTCTGATTCATCATTCCAATCCACCGGCGTAGGTGTTGGTGTGAAGTCTGTTGTCATGACTTTACATCTTGAGCTGCTGGCTACTGTGAACTCTGGCATGGGGGCGTGACCGTGACGCACACTCACCACTGTTTGCTCCTGTAAATCCATCGCGCTCTCATGTGCACCCTGAATGACAGTGTGAGAAGTACATGCTTACGACTGGTGTTAGGCCGCCAAGGTTTCTTTGACGGTTTACTGGCCCAATGATTTAGAGGGATGTTACCCTATTTGTCAGTTCAACTGTGACAGACAGGTCACAGTGCCATGAGAGAGAGAGACAGAGAGCCAGAGAAGCCATTTCACTTGCTACGGAGATTACCCACAGTTTGCCTTTCACACATGCACAGCACAACACAGCGGGAGGTTCTCTGCACATACACTTTCACAACAGCATCAAATCCTCTGCATTATTTCGGCGAAAGGTGGAGCAGCCGGGTGCAGCAGGCGGAGGCAGGAAGTAACGGAATTTCTGTGCCAGGAGAGTCATCAAGGGATCCCCTGCTGTCACCTCACATCAAATTCTCCTGACTCTCCAAAGACTTCATACTTTTCTTTTAGGACAAGATGGTGAGTATCTCCTGTACGTTTGTACGTCTTGTCTGCACAAGTTAAGTTGAGGTGTTACTGGCCACCAGCAGATTTAATTGACATAACTTCAGTTGAGCACCTTAGCATCATGTGTTTTGGCCTTGAGGGTAGACTGAGGCTAAAGGTAGACCTGACTGGCTACTGGCTTGTAGTGTATGTCTGAGAGAGAGAGAGAGAGAGAGAGGAGAGAGAGAGAGAGAGAGAGAGAGAGAGAGAGAGCGAGAGAGAGAGCATGTGGCAGCGGTGCAAGGAGGAGCTGAGTATTGAAGTGAGAATGGCTTCAAACAGAATCAACAGCACAAGAGACCAAGTTAGAATAAGACCAGGGTAGCCGGCCACAGAACCCCTACCTTTGCATTTAAGTCCACTTTACACACGTGATGTTCACAATGTGATATTTGCAAGTTCTCTCATCCGACACCTCATTACTGCAGTATATGCCAATCAACATCCTACCAATGCTTGGCCTCTTGGGCACAGGTCGGTGTAGAGGTGAAGAAATAGTGATTAGAAGTGGAAACATTGAAGTAAAAATGGACATATAAACTTAGACGAGAGGAGAGAAGCTCGGCCTCTCTCTAGATTTGGACTGAAGATTTAATTATTTTCCAGCGGCAGCCATTACCATTCACCGAACGCCTTTGTCTGCACTCTGCTTTCACCTCTGTTGACAGACTCAAGGGTCTGGCTGTTTCATTTTTGACTCAGGTTGAAATTAGGTTTTTGGGAAAACAGCTTTTGTTAAAGCCGCTTTGACAACCTATTTGATATTCAGCCTTATTTATTTCAGATCTATCTATTTTTCTATTTCAGGTTAACTTTATACTTTACTTAAACTACACAACTTACTTCCATATTGTTCATACAGATAAAGCCTGATGGGTTAAACAACATTTAGCAATGCACTGATTTTGTTTGTGTTGTGCATTGGTTTAGCTGTTCCACTATGAAGAAAACCTTCACACAACAATGCTGCAACAAAGGAACACAGCATTAACAGTCAGGTGGAACTCCTTTGTCCCCCCCCCCCCCCCCCCCCCCCCCCCTCAGAGGAGGACTGGGTTGACCAGGTGCACCCATGCAAACAAAACTTTGTTTACAAGCGTTTGTTTGGACAACACATCTCCAAACAGTGGCTACCAGTGAGCCAAAGTGCTCCAAGCTAATGAGGTGAACGCAGGAAACCAAGTCCCCAGCGGAGCTTTGATTTGAACGCGACCCGAATGAACACCGTTCAGGTATTTCATCATTTTCACAAACAAGTCGGATTTCATTCCCCCTCAGTCTCCCACAAAATAAACCCACATAGCTGCTAATGAGCATCAGCGTTCCAAGCTCTGTGTTGCTGGTGGTGTGTGAGTGGGCTGCCGAACCTGGGCCTGCAGGCACACAGGTCTGTTGGGTGCATCAACTCACCTCCTTCTCTCCGCAGATATTGCTGATGATGGAGTTGGAGGCCGGACTGGCGGAGGGGCCGAGGACTGCCACTACCCCTTTGGACATGATCTGGCACACTGAGAGGAGCAGGGGGTGGAGGACGGAGGGGTGGGAGGGGGACAGAGACAGGGAGAGACAAAACAAGTCAATCGGTGCTAAAGAGGAAAGTAAAGTGCAGGACTTCTCCAAGAATCTGAGGCAAGCCATTTAAAAAAAAAAAGGCCTCTTCAGTCCGATGTTAATGGATTCACATGCTGACTATCTCAGCCTCTTAACAGATAGCAGCCTGAGCCAGCGCTTCTATTGTCTCAGGGGAAGCTGATTCTACATGTGTTGGTGAAACGTCTACAAGGCCGAATGCATTTGTCCACACTTGAAATGCAAAGCGTGATGCACATACAAAAACAATCCTACAGCGTCTGTCCCTGAGAGTTTCATAGTCTCTGGGAGGAACTCATAATCTTACCACAGACAAAAACAGAGACATGCAGTAACACCTATTGGCTTAAAATATTAAATCTCCTATTTGAACATTTGCATAGAAACGACATAACGTTCAGAAAAGGGACACACAAATCTCATCTTGTCTAACAGATTCTAAACATACAATTAACTTCTTAAAAATACTCTTACACAGGAACATTAAGAGAATGAGAGTTTAATGTACACAGACCAAATGCTTTACCCTCCTATAACGGAAAACCAAATGGTATTTCTTGTGGTTTTATAATCCTTAGCTTCTAATTAAACCTCCACAGTCGAGGATGTGAGTCTGTGCATCTGACTCACATCATTTAATTGTGGTGGGGAGAATGCAGAGCATTAACCAGCTCTGTGTGTGTTGGTGGCAAAGGGGAACGGTTTTCTGACCCAAGCCATGAATCAAGAGACAGTGAATCAAATGATTAATAAGTCATTAATAATCATTCCATAGTCACCCATGGGGGCAGAAAGACATGAACACACAGACGCTTTACACAAACACGCATGTACGCACACAGTTTTTCAGACACACACCAATGCACACATGCTTGCACGGGTTCCCCAAATTAAAACGCCACATGATTTGACTCCCAGCAAAAATGCTCCTCGTCCTTTTGCTACTTAAATTTTCTCTCTTTATGATAGCTGGCATTGTGTGAGTCTCTACATTACATGCACACACGTATATGCATTCAGACATAAATATTCGCTCGCTCACAGTTTATCTTTTTTCCCCGAGACATTGGCATCAGTGTCAAGGCGTTTATCACTGCCATGAATTGTCAGAATAGAGCTGTGCTGCTAACTGAAAGGAAATTATGGTCAGAAGGTCACTAGTTCGAGCGAAGTCAATTTTCCCATCTCAACATCGACTTTCCCTGATCAATAGGACTTATTGAACCTTGGAACGATTAGAACCGTGATGAATTGGAACGGATAAATACTTGACATGTCTGCTGGTTACTACCTGAAGAAAAGATGCAGACAGACACTGAAAAAGAAAACATGGCAGTACACAGACAAAACCAGAACCAAAAACCTGCATGTGTACACACATTAGCCTTTATATGAAATGGAGATAAGATCCCAGATATGAACACCACCATGTTGTGCATTTGGAGTCTGCACATGGGTGATTGGGGGGTGGAGCTGCGGTAGCAAGATCCTGTCGATACATGTGTTCGACCAATAGTGAGCCGTCTCACACGTCAATCACGTTTTTAGCGTTAAATAGGTAATTAAAATTAAACTTACTGGAAAAAGGTTGCAATAGAACATTCTTCAGTTTTTCATTATGTCTCTTCCACTAACATGGAGGAGGTGCTCAGCACACACAGCCACTATAGCAAGAGAGAATATCTGGAGTCTTGTCATGCGCTATTTTCTACCTTCAAAAAGCAGCAGCCAGTCTAGTGATGCATGCAGGAGCAATATACTACACAGGTACACAGTAGGTGTTTGAAAGGGGGGGGGGGGGGGGGGGGGGATAGGGACTTTGCTGGGCAGGTAGTTTCTCCCTCTGTGATATTTTCATCTAACCGCGGCCACTGATCCGTCCCTAATCCACAGACACACACATACACCACACACACACACACATAAAACATTAGCTTAAAATACACAAAGTTCAGCATGCATACCCAGGAACATACTCAGAAACACGGAATGGTTTGTGGTAAACCAGGCAGAGAAAGTAATAGAGTTTCTCCTTGTTGTGGTAAGTGAAGCGGTGTTTCCGTGGATTAAGCGATGCCACGGTGGCTCTTTGGTTTGTGAAAGTGGAAATGTGCCGTATTGAAAATCCGTTCTCACACTTCTTGTCATGGCTGTTTATTTTGTTTTTTGGGGGGTCAGACCCATGCTGTAGTGTATTGCTGCTGGATTGTTTTCAGTACAATCGGTCAATATCAATGATAAAAACAAATATTTAATTATTAAAGAATATTTCCTTCACCTATATGCTATTAACCCAAACCCAACTGCGACACTAACCCTAACCCCGATTGCAACCCTAACCCTGATTGCGACCCTAACCCTAATCACGACCCTAACCCTAACCTACACTTACCAATCATACAAACTCATAAATGGGACCAATCAAACGGGCGTGCCCTCATTAGTGGTGGTAGAGCCTAATCCCAAGTTTCTACGACGTTCACCAAAAACTTAGACCAAAACATCTCCACAGAGTTTTTCACAGATTGGGATTTTTCCCTTCCGAAGGTCGTAGAGCTTGGGGATGGTACCAATCGATCGGCTGTACCCTTTTATTTTTTAAAATTATAATAATAATCCTTACAATTTCATTAGGGCCCTCGGGCCCTGTATACAAAACAATAGAACAGACATAAATACACCTTTTGATTCCCGTAGCTTTCAAGAAATCCTAGTTCCTTTTGTGATTCTATGACACACCATCCACTGCCATCCGTTTTGGTTTGCTTCTGTTTGACCAAAGTATTGTACAACCACACAGACACATATCTGAACAAGGGGGGGAGAGTGTGTGCAAGATGGAGTGAAAAAGAAGACCGTAGGCCTGAGTGACAGACAGGTTTAAGTGTGATTCTGGACTGGATCCAGCGGTGCCTTAACTTTAATGCTTTCTCCATGTTTTTCTCTGACTCAACACACCGACAGACCTAACGCCCAAATGAACGAACGCACACACAAACTCTTTTTTCACTTGCTGTGTCACTTACTTGTTTCCCCCATCTCATATTCACTGTCTCTCAGCAGTTCAAAGATGTCCACCTCCAACTTGCCAGTTGTGGAGCGGTTGGAGTTCCTGTTGATGCTGTCCTTGGCCAGCGTGATGGCTAAACGCTCTCCTCTGCTGCACTCCATAGGGTCATCAAGGATGGCAGCTGCGGGGGGGGGGGAGGGAAAAGAGCGATGGTTTGTGATGGTGAGAGTAGACACGAAACGATAAATAAGTATCTGCAGTGCACAGACAGGCTATTTTTTGTGGGCCAGGGCTTCCCACATGGCCAATGATCATTCAATCCGAGAACCTGCTAAGACAGGTCATGTATTTAGACTTTTTTAGATACAGAATAAAAGTTCACTCCACTGAAAGTTGCTCCCGAGGTGTATGGATTTATTAGCACCAATACTTGGGTGACATTTTGTGCACACTGCTCTCCATTAATCTAAAGTGCTGACAAAGGCACAGTGTTGTTTTTTTAATAAAACCACACTTTGGAAGCAGCTTTTAGTGCCTGGAATCTACTTTTCTGCTAAAAGGGTGAGTGCTATTTAATGTAAATATTGTATCTGTACAATAAAACCTTGGAACCTTGAAAGTTTAAAATCGTGGTTGGATTTTCAAGAACACGACAAAAAGAAAAGAATTACAGTAAATTGTTTAAGGCAGAAAAGGCTTGAAAAGGAAATGTGCTGGCTGTTTGGTTTTCAGAAAGGCAGAGTAAAGACTTAATACTCCAGTCACTGCTGCAGATTTTCAGAGATACTACACTATTAAAACATTGTCAGAGGAGTATAAAATAATGAAAGGAGACAATATGTTCTACTAAGAATGAATTCATACTCATTCTGTAAGTTTAATGTATTAAAACAACAGATGTCTCTCCTGTAAATGGCAAAGCTCAGCCCCTTACAAAGAAAGTAAATACAGTGCCTTGCATAAGTATTCACCCCCTTTGGACTTTTCTACATTTTGTCATGGTATAACCACAGATTAAAATTTATTTCATCGTGAGTTTATGTAATGGACCAACACAAAATAGTGCATCATTTGGAAGTGGGGGGAAATATTACATGGATTTCACAATTATTTACAAATAAAAATCTGAAAAGTGTTTAGTGCATATGTATTCACCCCCTTTACTGTGAAACCCCTAACAAAGATCTGGTGCGACCAATTGCATTCACAAGTCACATTTGCAAGTCACATAATTAGTAAATAGGGTCCACCTGTCTGCAATTTAATCTCAGTATAAATACACCTGTTCTGTGACGGACTCAGAGTTTGTTGGAGATCATTACTGAACAAACAGCATCATGAAGACCAAGGAGCTCACCAAACAGGTCAGGGATAAAGTTGTGGAGAAATATGAAGCAGGGTTAGGTTATAAAAAAATATCCAGAGCTTTGAACATCTCTCTGAGCACCATAAAATCCATCATAAGAAAATGGAAAGAATATGGCACAACCGCAAACCTACCAAGAGGAGGCCGTCCACCCAAACTGAAGAGTCGGACAAGGAGAAAATTAATCAGAGAAGCAACCAGGAGGCCCATGGTTACTCTGTAGGAGTTGCAGAGATCCACAGCTGAGGTGGGAGAATCTGTCCACAGGACAACTATTAGTCGTCTACTCCACAAATCTGGCCTTTATGGAAGAGTGGCAAGAAGAAAGCCATTGTTGAAAGGGATCCATAAAAAATCCCGTTTGGAGTTTGCCAGAAGCCATGTGGGAGACACAGCAAACATGTGGAAGAAGGTGCTCTGGTCAGATGAGACCAAAATTGAACTTTTTGGCCTCAATGCAAAACGCTATGTGTGGCGAAAACCCAACACTGCCCATCACCCTGAGCACACCATCCCAACAGTGAAACATGGTGGTGGTAGCATCATGCTGTGGGGATGCTTCTCTTCAGCAGGTACAGGGAAACTGGTCAGAATAGAGGGAAAGAACGATGGAGCCAAATACAGGGAAATCCTTGAAGAAAATCTGATGCAGTCTGCAAAAGACTTGAGACTGGGGCGGAGGTTCATCTTCCAGCAGGACAATGACCCTAAACATACAGCCAGAGCTACAAAGGAGTGGTTTGGATTAAAGAATGTTAATGTCTTAAAATGGCCCAGTCAAAGCCCAGACCTCAATCCAATAGAGAATCTATGGCAAGACTTGAAGATTGCGGTTCACAGACGGTCTCCATCCAATCTGACTGAGCTTCATCTTTTTTGCCAAGAAGAATGGACAAACCTTTCCATCTCTAGATGTGCAAAGCTGGTAGAGACATACCCCAAAAGACTTGCAGCTGTAATTGCAGCGAAAGGGGGTTCTACCAAGTATTGACACAGGGGGGTGAATACTTATGCACCCAACAGATGTCAACTTTTTTGTTCTCATTATAGTTTGTGTCACAATAAAATTTATTTTGCACCTCCAAAGTACTATGCATGTTTTGTTGATCAAACGGGAAAAAGTTTAAGTCTATTTGAATTCCAGTTAGTAACAGTACATAATGGGAAAAAGTCCAAGGGGGGTGAATACTTATGCAAGGCACTGTATGTCATCTCATATTATATGCAGAAAAGGGTAGTTTGATATCAGCATAATAACTGAGTGGGATTGGTATTAAGAAGGCTGTTAGTCATTCCTTATCTCACAATGACTATTGAGTGGTACATTATGAGCAAGTACAGCAACAATAAAAGACATTCAGAAAGCAGGTTCAACTTTGTAACATGTACCTGACAGCCACCTTGTTTCTCACAGAATTACAAAGTGTAAATGGATTATATTCAAAATAATATTGGTATGAATAAAAATATGAACTCATTCTATGACCCTTAACAGCAGATGTCACTTTGTCAGTACGGCTGAAAAAATGTACTCAATAAATATAATACACCTCATAACTAATGCAGTGTAAGATATCAGCTCAACAATAAATTGTTCCTTTATGAAAGTTATGAACTGATTTGAATGAGGTGAACAAGTAACATGAATACTTTTCAAAATGACACAATGCTGTTCAACAAAATTAAAACACAGTTCAATCAACACCTCTTCAACAGAAATACCGAACATTGTGACCTTTGAGTCGGTAGGATTGCTGCTATTTCAGACTGTTGAATAAGATTGAAGTTGTGTAAGCTAGATGGTCCAAATATAAGAGATTTGTCCATGTCCCATACAGTAACATGGAGTAGGCTCGGTTTGAGAACCTTGCTGCAGCCAGCCACCAGGGGGCAATCAAGGCACTCTGTTAACCCTAAACTGCCTCAATGCTCAGCTTTTCCACAAGAAATTCACAATTAATTAAACATATCACATATAACCAGTTAATCATGCCTCAGCCTAAATACATCAGCAGACTGCACGGAGATCCAGTATTTAAACAAGCTATAGCCAAGTGCTAAAAATCAGACTATAATTTTCCTCGGCGCGTCTGGAAAAGGAAAATTATAATATGAGCAACAGGTGGCTGAAAGCTGGCTTTGAAATGACTGTAATTATGTTGGGTTAGCACAGCTTCTAAAAGTTAAATAGATTATATTCAAAGCTCATGTAGAGACAGGGGATACAAGTAACCTACCCGGAAAAGTGTGAAATTAATAAGGTGTTAAAAAAAAAAAAAAGATTCAGTACAACTTGGCTGCAGAGGTAGATGTACTGTAGACTATCCATCAAAAGGAGGGAAAATAGGCGTCAGGATCAGTGTTGTAGCCCGGAGCCTAATCATAACAGAATTGGATGTGCAGAGCTGCACACAGAGCTGGAACATGTTTGTAGTGACCTTTTCTCTTCTGATCACACAGTTGAATAAACATAAACAACTTCATTTGACTTGCAAAGATGAGACGTATCCGCTCGTCTGATGTCATCGCGGGGCTGAGTCACACCAGGCCAATATCCACGACCAGTAAACATGCTCCGCTCGGAAGCAAAGAGTAGCAGTGAAAGGTCGTCCGAGGTTGTACTCATCTCCACAACATAATATGATCAGTGGTATAATACTTGAGCAGTGTGATAAAATCTAAGGCACACGATCAATTAAAATTTTATTCAAAGCGGGGACATGTCTGTGCAGTGAACTCGAGTTACACTTTATGTGCCTTGTAAAAGTGAAGGTAAGCAGGCGTGGTCAAGGTAAGCCTTTAAAAGACTTTTCTTTATGGCTTCATTGTGTAGAATAGTCATCTTACATCTAACTAGCATAATGGCCTCAACATTCACTACAGTCATCTCTAAGAATAGTCTTCAACATACCAAAACCCATAATCATAAATATTCATCTCTCAGGACGTCTGTCTGTCTGTCTGTCTGTCTGGTGATTGACACTTCAGAGCAACTTGAAAAGAAACATGACTTCTTGACAAGATCATGAATAAAGTTCTCATTCTAACATCCAAACATAGGCGTGTTACATCACTGGACTTTAAAGCTGCTACGATTGATATCAATAATGGAGCGAACAGCGACATGTTTGTGAAAGGGGTCGCTCGTAGTGTCCCTCAGTTCTATGGAGCACTTAGGTGTCTTTCAGCTCCTTGTTTTGGTTTCATGGCTGAATAACGCTCACTGTTCCTATCAGCAGTCTAATCTCCACCATTAGTTTTTCTCTCTTATTTGGTTCAAGACCAAAAGCAGAGCAGAAAGGAAATTAATTAGTTTTCAACTTAAGAATCACACTTCAAAACCATTTACTGCTTTTTTTAACTAGGTTATTTAAACAATAACACAAAAAAGGTGATCATATTAATGTTTAAATCAGTTTGTTCCCCACAAGTGGCGGGAATAAAATCTGTTAGATAAATAAAACAAATCTAATAATAAAAAGATAAAATGGCATAACAGCAAGGAGAAAGAGAGAGGTCAGATGAATAGTTTTCAGTTGGCCAAGTTGTTGCACATCATTAATATTCACTAATAATAACTACAGCCACTGAGAGGATCTGGTATGTCAGGGGTGAGACGATGGAAAACATCTTCAGGGAGTTTGGTGCATGATTAGGACAAGGCATGTATAAATTGTGATATTATTATCATTAAATTATGTCTCTACTGTTTTACTTTTGGCCTCACTCTCGACTGGTTTTACCACAATGTGTTATAGTCTATTTCTGAAATTTATATCATCTGTCACAACTTTCTTTAACAAGACAAAAGTGTGCAAATAACTTCTTTCCTCAAGGCCTCAACAAAAGAAAGAACATCAATATATGCAGCAAGGTTAAATACCTTATTCCGGAGTGCAAATCCAGCTACACAGATTTACCCGACCTACAGCAGTGAAATAAACTTATTTCTGAAATGTCTCGGCCTCACCGGAGATTGACTGTTGGGAGTGGTCAATACATGACAGCAGGCAAACAAGCACTGCTGTTTCGACGCAGGTAAAACATGAGCTCAGCCTTGATCCATCGGAACAAATCAATGAGTAGCCTGGAGGTGTGCTGAGGCCCAGTGGAAAGTAAGTAAAAAGGGAGAATTCCTGTCAAATAAAGGCACGGAAGGCACAGGGAGGCGATCTCATGAGGTCTTTGAGCCTTTCTTACAGATGTGTACCTTTTGTAAACCTGCCAACCCCCGGCTTACTTTCATCATAACACCCGAGGAACAATAAAGAGCAGCAGCACCATCACTGTATAAACTCTGTAAACCTTGTCATTCTCAATAATAGTCCTGTCTATAAGATTGAGAGGCCTTATTACATGGGGCAATGCCATTTTGTCACCTTTGTTCACAACAAGAGCGACAACTATACATCTCTTGTTGCGGATGTGCACACACACACAAACACACACACACATGCACGCAGACACGCACGCACACACACAAGGTGCAATTAAGAGTTTCTGTCACTGGCATTTAGAATGTAGAATTATTTGTTCTAAACAGACAAACATGGGAGACTGCAGCTCTGTGAAGAGTTTTTAATGGAGCTGAAGAACTGCAGCTAAATGTAAACCACAATCAAGACACGTTGGATCTCATCCTCTGTCACATGTCAAGCAAGTTCAAATCAGTACCAGAGCCTTTGTAGGACAAAATAGGAAGGTTCAAAACAAGCGGGCATTTGCTTAGGACCTGCGGTTTGTAACGTCAGCATTCAGACGTTTGACGCGTCTCTGGAAAAATTGGAACCAATTGTAAAAAACTCATTATCCCTTTGAAAGATCTACTGGCTTCTCTATTAACTCGATGGCTGAATCGCCCTTCCCCTCCGACCATGGGTTGAATGCAGATCTAATGAACTTGCTCCTTTCCTACTGTATGGGGTCATTAATGGCAAAGTGCTCAGGAGTTCAGAGAGACTCGGCCCTCGATCAAATCAATGCGTTTAGAGAATATAAAAACTGCATATGGTAACATGGCTGTCGTTTGAATTGTAAATCATTGGGGACTATTGCCTGGCTGCTATTGGCCACATATAAATAAGAAGCTAGAATTAATTCAGAGTGAAAAGGGAATACAATCATGCAAACCATACTTACTTTCATAGTACCCAATAGTCTGTTTCAAGTCAAGAAAGAAATAACTTCCAATGTAAGAAAGCTTTTTGTGTGTACTTTATTTTTTTTTAAATCAACAATTTCCACTCTACATTTAAAACTAAGCCACATGATGAAGTTATGATTAACAAAGGAGAGGATCCAAATGGAGCTCGGCTGCAGCAGAGAAGAAGCCACATGGTTTGTGGCCGCTGCAGGAGAGAGCTCCACATTCAGAGAGGAGCCACTATCAGCTCCCAGTCTCCACTTAGGCTTTAAACGTTCCCAATCAGTGAGCGAGGGTCAGGGGATGCATTCACGCCGGGGCAGGGTCTAACTCTGCAATCAAATTATGCAGCCATGGTTAAGATTACTATTACCTTGGCAAAGATAAAAAGGGTCACATCTGATTTAATTAATCAGGGCTTTACTGCACCATCCGGCGACCATGGTGAGTGTGTGTGTGTGCATGTGTACTGGTGGTAGATCCTTCGGCTGAGAAGTCTACAGTGTGTTCACCACCTTTCTGTCCATTTTGATCCTTCCTGTTGCCACTTGTGTTGCATTGAGAAGGATCTTGCAGAGAAGTCGGATTCAGATCGTTGAGGACTTTGCGGTGCACAAGGGTGGCGTGTGCAACAAATTAAACTGATAGTTGTAACTCACTGTGCAGACTAACTAATGATCTACCGCTTTGGCTGAATTTGACTTGGGCAGCCGCTAGCACAGTATTCAGCCTTCTTATACCGATGGCATTATGCTAACTAACAAAAACATCTCGACTTATTCAGCCTCAACAGGATGATGCAAATCATTTAAAGTTTTACTGGGATTGACATCACCCTGTTTCAACCTGTTTCAAGTCAGACAAAAAAACCAGTGTACTTACAGCGCACACAGAGGATTTTTGGCAAATGCTAAGACTGAGCATATGTTTTATTAAAGACATCAGCCACTTGTTCTTCTCTTTTATAAGGTGGAAAAAAGACTCCCACGTTTCCATTTGTGAGTCTTTTTGCTCGGATGCTGCTCTCAAATAGAATTTGCCGTTGCTATTTCACATTTTATGCTGCTTAAATATTAATCGAATGGGTGATTACATCTGCACTTCTCAAATGAAGTACCATACATAAACAGAAACATGTCGCCCTTCAAATCATTTTTCAAAGATGGAACCACGCTTTTGCCAATAAACCAATAAATCCAAGCCCCTGATGCACTAGTACCATTTTAACACCCTGTTAGTTTCTTGTTGATCATCCTCTTCTTTGTGTACAAGGTAAGCTAACTTAAAAATTGAAGTAAAAAAAATGCAATCTTTATGTGGCAATTTGATGACTAATACTCTGCTTATCTAACTGATCACCTGCAGTCCTCTCTTTTAAGTGAGTTTCATATCGGGGCTCTACATTATTCATTGCAAAGATTCGTCTCCTTCACTTTCTGACATCGACTCTTGCTTCAGCAACTTAATTGGAGGTCTGCTTGTTTTGCAGGAGCTGCAGATTAGTCCGGGCTATCATGTGTTCAGGAGGGATCAGATCGGGGCCAGCACGGAAACCGAGCTGCGTACTAATGCAGGTTTGAAAAGGGTTTAATGACAGCTTCGACTCGGCAGCCACCACGGGCCAGGCCAGGCACCGCAATGCCTTTCCAGCACACGGAATAACAAAGCAGTTAATTAGCTAATCAAACTCTGCTTTGGGACACTGACTCGTATCTTTAGCTCTCTCTTTATCACTGTCACTGCCGTCCTTTATTGCTTTATTACACTAGCTCTAAATATAGCTTTGACATACTTTATGCATGAATTGCTGGAAACCTTACACATTTATTCGATCGGATTTAACCAGAAACCATGTACTCAACCCAAGTGTGTAAATCACTCCCAGGTTTATGTGAGACGTAGGGAACAGTAAAAGTGAAGGTCGAGGACCTCGCGATTTGAAAATGCAACGGGCCGCCCCCCTTTTCAGCTCCGCCCCCTTTCCACCACCGCCGTTCAGCTGCCTTTTAGTTAAATGGGTTTGTGCATTTCGCCTTTTTTTCAAAGAGTGAGGCCAAAGGTGCTGATGAGGGTGACTGAAAATGAAGGCAGTCATTTTTTTAATTTTTCCACCAATGGCACCGATTTAATGTCAAGGTTATGACAGGAGATCTACTTCATATTGTCCCTTTTATTTTGAACTAAAAGGTCATTCTCTTCACTTTATCAGAGCGGGTTGTAAATGCAAAGTTTGCTTCTAAAAATCACTACATTTGAAATGTGCCCATCCAGAACCATTATGTTCTTCATTTCAGATATCATTCAGGGAGCTTGACTCATGTTGCAATTTGTTTTCTTAACCATTTAAATAACACTCAAATAAACTGGTATATTAAACGTGATTGCTTTTCCTCATTTCTATGACGATTGGTTTGACATTCATTACCTGCAGCCATCAGTCTTTTCAGTGTATGAATGTGTGAGTGTGTACCTGTGTGCACCTCAACCCCCAGGCCCTTGTGTGTGAGGACAGATGAAGCTGCTGCGTCTCGTGCTTGTCTAATAGCTGCTTTATGCACTTGAAGCGGCATGACTGCGAACTGTACCACAGCCAATCTGTCTGCTTGTCTGACTGCGTGGCGAATGGAATTGCTAGTTCCACACTTTAATCAATCTCATCCACGAGCCCTGTGGTGCAGTGCACTACCAAAAGGAAGCGGAGGTGCTATCTTACATAATTAGAAAAAATCTCACTCACGGAAGACCTGGCAACAAGAGACTGATTTCCTGGTGTCGTAATATATAATTATAGCCCACATAATGTGAGCGAGTGGACTGATGTGTTGAGTCTCATTAATCCAGGGCTGAGTGCCATGAAAAAAAGTTTGACAGTCATTTCAATTAATGCATAGTTAGGCAGCGGCTCTTACACTTTCTGTTGTCACCGCTGGCCAGTGGGGGAATGGATTGAACCATAAATGTAGATATCAATGTGAGGAAGTTAATAGTTATGATGATTGGTGTTGAAATCACTGTTTTGTGTTTAAAGGGAACCCTTTGAGTCCCTGTGGGTCTGTGAATCAAATCATAATTACGCACTGCCTCCGCTTTCAAACTTCCTTATACAAAGGATTCATGACAACGGGCTGAATGACAACATTGAGATAAAGAGACAATAATTACAAAGCTGTAATGACAGACTTCTGGTTGGTGGTGTCTGACAGCATTTCCCATCAGAGCACTCTTTGCCTCTTTGGGTGAGACAATGAGGACATCGGGGGACATAAGCTTCTGATGTTACCCTCACAGTAGCCAAGTCAAATAATAATTATCATATGATCAAACGCTAACATGAGCCAATGGTGCTGTAAAGTGAACTGCGACCAAAAAAAGCTTGAATACTCATTTATCCAATGTCTATTTATATTTGACTCTAAAAAAGATGTACAATGCATCTCCACTTCCTGCAACTATCCAGTAATGAAATAACCAAATGCTGCCAGAGTCTGTGCAGTAGTGATCAGGGGTTGGAGCTGCCCTAGTGAGATACACATGCTCAACCAATCACGAGTCAGTCTCAGCTGTCAATCATGACCCTTCCTTCCAGTTTCATAGCATCAGATAACAAATTAAATCCAAACTTAACTAAAAAATGTTTAACCTGTGTGTTAAGAACTACGTAGGACAGTTGTCGTAATCTACTGGTCGATCTCTCAATCCTTCACTGTCGAACCCGAACTCTCTAAACTCAGGGGCTGCTATTGTGCCGCAGATCAGTTGCGTGTCGGTTGTCTGTTGTTCACACGCGCTGTGTGTCCACTGCTGGCGGCTGAGCTGTAATTCCTTTAATACAAGTCGGATTATGCACTAAACTAAATGTCAGTACTCTACGGTATAAAGACGTTCATCTTCCGGTCTGTTGAATTAGGGGTTAGGGGGTATCTAACCCTAACCCATAACAGTCAAAGCCCCGTCAGAACAAATTAATGTATTCAGAAAGGGAAATGTTGGAGTGCTTTTACTTTGAAATGGGTTCGGGAAGTGTTGTAAAAACGTTTGTGTCATACACAGATAAACATTGTGTTTCACTACAGAACAAACAAAGAAAATGATCTTTCACCTGAGTTTTAAGGTTTTTCTGATGAATGTATGTCACAAACACAAATGGTTGCAACACCTGCTGCATGCAGCCTTTAACAGAAATTGAAAACCATTTTAGAAGAGGGGATTATGACCTGTACTGCAGCCAGCCACCAGGGGGCAATTGAGACAAAAACCAAGGTTATGTTCCTGAAAAAGAGGGAGGGATGGGTGTGGATAAGAGATTGATGAGTGATGACTGCTGTCTCAGATCATTGCTGATTGTATGTTATATGCAAGAGGTACTGTGTCATGTATTCTCCTGTGTGCACTCTGCCTGTCGTCGTGCATGTTTCCAATGGATGTTGTGTAAGCAGTGTGTGTTTTTTATATAGTATATATTTACAATCTGAGTTTTGACAGGAGGCTTATTTCACTCAGGGGAACAATGAGCAGAGGGTCTCATCCAGAATGTCTGCGAAACCGAGCTCATTGGGAATGGTGTTTTTACCCTGTGTGTGTATGTGTGCACTCTATGCATGTGTCTTGGGAATAATTGCTTATGTAATGCTACTCTAATTTCTGCCCGTCTTCAACTTATTACCTGGCATCAGTGCAGAGCCGTACAGCTTTTAAACAAAGGCTAGCCAAGTGCAAACACACAACTCGCTGAGGCAGTACCACAGGGGCTTTAGGAGCCGCAGAATCTGCTGAGGTTTATGCAGAAACACTCAGGAGCAGCAGTTGTAACTTTTTACAGCTTCTCTTGCACAACACAATATTCTACTGCAAGTCCAATTAAATCCAACATCACATAACGAATTAAGTCAATATGCAGCTACAAACAAGTAGATTGAAAAGCAATGATGATACACTTCACAAGCAAAAAGATGCAAAGAAGCTGTGTTTGGATACTAACAGCTCAGAGAAAAAAGGGAATATTTGGCAAACATTATACCTGGCACAAACACACAGTGACTGCAGATGGTGGATATGCTGCAGATGTTGACCTGAAGCACTAAAGATCCAATGGATGCACACAGAGAAAATGTCCTGCCTGCTATTGTTTATACATTAGCACAGAGAGTGGAGCCAGTGGCCGTACGATGACATTAGATAAACTGAAAGCGACAAAGTTGTTTGCAGACGGGTTCCACCGGTGGGACCTTGCCAGCATCTGCATGATTATCCACGAGGCACATAATGGAGTCGGTGGAGAACCTTTCAAAGGAGAGCTAAGATTACGGTAAATGGATGTGGCACAATGAGAAAATGATGTTGAATAACCACAGAAAATAAGCAAAGTGAATGACTGGCTCTGCATTAACACGTTGGGCCATGACTTTATCCTCCTGTGTGTTTACTGAGCAGCCATTTGCTCGATTGCGCTCCCACTGGGTCGGGGAAGTTTGAAAGCGACTGATCAGTGTAAAGCAGCTTCTACTTCTCTTTGTCTTTAATCAGCTGAGCGATGGCCGACGCTTGGAATCCTTACGTCTTCATGCCGACTAATGGACACCCACACTGGTCTCTGTTGGCAAACATTTCAACTGAAGAATGGCTGATTTCTGACAGCAGGGTGATAATGAATGAGCTCTGGTTGTCATGGGGAGACAGCAGGGAGCATGATTCATTGGACCCAGAACACGCAGGCGCCGGCTCATCTCCAGCAGTAGAGGCATTCTGCTCGTACCAGAAGTCTGGAGTTCATGAACTCAAGAGTGTCTTTTAGCAGCTTCTGGCAGATGGGGGGGGGGGGGGGGCATTTGTAACTTTAGCACATTCTGTTGTTTTGAAGTGAGAACAAAGAGCGACACTCTCCACCTTTCAAGTCATTCAGCACAAATGAAAGGTTTATTAAATTAGATAGACTTTCAGTACTTTACATGTTTACTGACTGCCGGGGGACAGTGCACTTTAAGAAAAAAACACTGTACTGCCTTACTTGGCATTCAGACTGCACTGCATCGAATATATGCAAGGAGCTTAGTTGGTGGGGGCAAATGCGGATGTGGGTACCAATGAGACAATGATATTCAAGTGAGTAATGAAAGAGTTCTACAGCTAATAATATGCCAAAACACTGCAGTTCATAATCAAATGGGCACAATATTCATAATTCTGGAAAAGGCTCAAAGTGGTAGATGTTTTACTTTCTTTTGCAACAATTACCAGGGAATTAGAAGATTTATTCCCTCCCTATTAGAAAGTGATCTGGAAGGAATGTGCGTTTGCATATATTTGAGTGGCCATTGCAGCGCTCAGCCACACGACAGAGCAATTTGTCACAACGAAAAAAAAGGCATTATTTTGCTAGACAACCCTGCATCACAACTGTGCCAAGGCAGTGGCATCATTGAAATGAATGAGGGCTCTACATTTTTCATCTGATGTTGGTCTGGACATGGTGTTACAGTTCAGGATGCACTTTTACCTTAAAACTAGAGGAGCAACGCTACACAACCTGAATTGCAACTATGTAACAGATACAAAACGGTAAAAGGAAGGCCCTTTAAACTCATGATGACCTGATGATCTGAATTGTAAGGCTACCACAATGTCAGACGAGCCCGTCCCTGGTTTCGAGACCCTCGGCTCCCTTTTTTATCGAACGTCATTCCCCGACTTTCTTTCCCGTATGTTTCCCTCTTGTTTTCCACGGTACCATGTCTACCGGTTCAAAGGCAAAACACAAGAAAAACATACAGTACTTGCAGCCCACCCTGAACACCTGACTCCCCACGAAAGGGAGCTGTGGAGGTCGACCAATCATAAGTCGCTTGACAGCTCTGTCACTGCCACGGGTGTGACGCTCCAATTTTATTCAGGAATCAGGATTTAAGGAAAATGGAAGTGGTAGCAGCGAAAGAAAAGCTACGACCAAAGAGGAGAAAGAACATTCATTCCTCCATGGAAGGATGAATCCCCCCCGGGTCAAACAAGACGACAGAAATAGAAATATGCGTTGCGTGGTGTGCTGCCAGCCCCTGTCAAAGCCGGACACAACGGAGGGGATCATTCTTCAGAGGCTGTGGAGTCTCTGAAGGGCCATGACAACAGCCAGTAATACAGACAGACTGCACAGACAAATCCTCGGCCCATCACTTAATAGATTCTTGTAATGTCTGGAAACAGAGATTAAACTAATAGATGTGACAAAGCATACTAATTAAGAATAGTTAAAGTTTTCTTTTCATTATGGGCCATTAATAATATTAATAATAATACAAATTTGATGGAACCAATAAAACATTCCCAGGGGAGGTCGTTTTATAAGTGGTTGTCTGTGCACTTGTACACAAACATCCACACACACACCAACACAAACACACACACACACAAACAAACACACACAGACACACACACACACACACACACACATATTTGTTCTCTTCCCTTTTAAAGCACCACCACCACCACCATCACCACCTTTAAATCCTATTGTCACACAAGGAGGAAATGAAGTTAACATAATGGGGCTTAACCAACTAAACTGAAAGGGACAGGAGGTAGAAAGGTGGAAATGAATGCTGAAAGTTTCTCTTCACTCAGCCTCTCAGTCTGAGTGAGTGAAAATGAATGATAGTTTGGACAGAGCCTGAAAGAGTCAGAGTGACAGGACACGGGAGGAGGAAAGAGGTTTAAGGTGAGAATTACAGACTGAGAGAAATAGAAAAAGAGAGGGAAAGAGACAGGTTGAGATGGTGACAGAGCGAAAACCCTTGGGAGACCGGTTGCAATGAGCAACAGACCAACAGATAGTGACAGAGGAAGACAGTCAGACAGCTGACATGCTGTTGGGAGTGTGATGTGTGTCACAGTGTGGGGCAAACGGGGAACTTTGTTGATGCCGATGATGATGATGATGATGATGATAATGATGGTGATGGTAATGACGATGAAAAGAAGGAGGGGGCTGATTATTATGATGAAAGCAGTGCTGCTGTGGCTCCCATAGCTGAACTCCTACACCCAAGGGATCGGAGATAGGCCGACAGGCGGCCTGGAGGGCAGGCAACTGGATCTTGGGTGAATTCAAGCTCTCAGTGGGTGTCATTACCTGTCAGTCAGTGTTTCCCCCTCAACGGGCTTGGCCTACAGACAGAGCCACTGGCATGTAATTGTCTGGAAGGTCAAGGGAGAGCAGCGGATGGTTTGATGAGAGGAAGAAGTGGAAAGGTTAAGAGACATGGAGGAAAGAACAGAGCAAAGTTGATGATGGAGAAAAAGAGGAAACTTTTCCTCCCACAAGATAGTGAGGGGAAACTGAACTGAATGTCACCTCCAGGGAAACTTTTAATAGGGACAGTCATAACCATAAAGTAACACAGTCTCCTGTGGTTGTTTGTACTGTAATAGCATTTAACACCTGATGTAACCTCAGAGACACACTTAAACAAACAGTCTGCTGACCATAAACAGCCACATGCGGCCTGAGAGGAGCCTTTGGCATTTTTACATGGTTATTTAATCTGCAGTAAACTGACCTTTATTATTGAAGGAAACATCTGACAGTGGATGATATGAGAACTTCTTTCAAAACAGTCTGATGGACAGAGTCTGATAAACCTCATTCATTCAAAGGGCAGTGCAGATAGATGCTAGTCCTGAGCAATACTGATGCTTTTAAAGCTTCAGCGACTAGACAATTCATTTGTTAGTTGAACAATTGAGCAGTGTTGTATTTTTTAAGCTTCTTTTAGATTTAGTCTAAGTCTTAGTCATGAGATTAAAGAATGTGCTTTGAGTTGGACGACGTGACTGCCCCCCAAAAGTGAAGCCAGTGTTTTGATCGCCACCTGGTGGCTGGCCGCACTATAGGTCCTAAATCCCTACTAAAATGTAATTTATGGCTATTTAACATTTTATCAGACTAATTTTTCAATTCTTTTTTCTGTTCTAGTAAATCAATGCTATAAAAACGGGGCAATAAGTCACAATTGAGACTATTGGTTAAGCACTTGTATTGACTTCATTGTTGGTTGCTCCAAAATTGCAAGATGGCAGCGTTTGTATCCAAGATATTTAGGCTTCATTTCTGGAGAGTGGATAAAGAATTTTAAATCCAAAAGTGGTCTGAGAGTGGAGAAAGATGTTTGTCCATAGAATGTAGAGATTTTCCATTTACAGCCACATCTACCCTCAAGTGAATGGAAAGTTTCAAAAGGGAAAGAAATTGTCAATAATGTACCCATTCCGCTGTTATCGGTTATTACCACAGAACTGTTTCCTGTATCTTGATGTGACAGTCTGTGGAAGCAGACGGACTTTCTGCCGCCCCAGCGGGTTCAGAGCAACCAAAGATGGAGGACAGGGCTTCGTTCATCCTGTCGCTTTAGGACACCGCTAGAGTATAATGCACCACATGAAAAGGACATAAGTAACCTTTCTCTCAATCACTCATCTCTCTCCCCCTCTTGGTCTACCTCATACCCTTCCTCTTCATTTCTCTCTCTCTCCCACACACACACAGGCATGTAGTCTTATGAGTGATGGCCACTGCACATGAAGTATTGATTTTTTATCACCATTTCAACAGGGTAGGCCGGGACAGAGCGAAAGTCGCGGACTCTGCGAGCGTACATCACTCGAAGAGACAACGCCAAAGCTCCTTAGGCCCTTCAAAGGTATCAGCAATGATATGTACTGGAAATCCCGTGATAACAGCTCACAGCCATTTCTCTAACCCTCGCCCTCTCTCCTGCTCTCCATTGCCTTTTACTTTTTATACCATCTATGCAATTTTTCTGATATTGTCCAACCAACATGCATTAAGTGTCTATAGGTAATGAAACGGGACTGGGATAAAGTTTGGTATGAAAAGAGGACAAATGGAAAAATTTCAAGATAGGAATGTGAATTATGTAAATGAATGATATATGAAACATTTATCCATTATCCAAAATGCAAGAAAAAAAATATTCAGAGTAGAGGGAAGTGAAGCTTAATTAAAACCAATGTAGAAAACCTTTTTCAAACATTAAGAAGTACCAGATTAGATTAAACATGGACTGAAAGACAGATAGCGCTGAAGCTGTGTTTATCTCTGCGGTGAATGACTGGTGTGAAAACTTCAAGCTGGGCTCCAGGTTAACTCTGCTATCCTCAGGAGACGTGGAGCCCTCTGGAAAAGACTACAAAGATAATAAGATGGAAGGGAGGAACATTAAGCTCGGAAGAGAAATGGTGCAGGGAGTCGTCCGGAACTGGTAGGGGAGGGAGAGCGAGACAAGTCATTTGTGAGTGTTGGGTTGTCGAGAAGGCGCAGGATGTATCTGAGGGCAACCAATGTTCCTGTAGCCAAGACTAACAAAGCACCAGGGAGAACCACGTTGATCGCGGTGACATGTACAGTATATCGGTCTGTGTTCATATGGGTGTCGTCATCAACCTCAACTTGTACCCTTTCCTTCTACAGCCACAGTACCCCCCAGGTGTTGCATCAGCCCCTCTCATGGTTTCTACCGTGGTGCTTCAGCTGAGGGCCACTTTATACCTTCACATAAACAGTGCGGGGACCCAGATGGCTACCGAGGTCCCCTGGAGGCTAGATAACTCCACGAAAGCACCTCCTCATCGTTCACACATGGCTCCATAAATGAGGCCGGAATGTTAAAGAGTTATGGGATTTTATCATGCTGGCGTTCGCTAAAGATGTTTCCCCAGTGCACAGAAACAAGAGGGTTAACAATGTAACTGGTGGACCCCGAGGGATCTGCCAGGGTAAACAGTGTTTGCTTAAGCCTGATTCTGTAAACACCCTCCAACAGCGAGAGGCTCTGTGTATGTATTTATGTGTTCCCGCTCCAGTCTATACGAGGAAAGGGTAACAAGGACAATGTGCTTTTGTCAAAGGGGTTGTAATAGGACCAGCGGATGAAGTATCCACATGGGAGTCCCTGCCGGAGCGTGCATGCAGCTGATAAGGTGAGGAGTCCGGGGGACAGGACGGGACGCGACAGGACAGGAAACAGGTGAACAGGGGTGTGTGGTTATTCATGGCGCCTCCCTGCAGGACTCCACTCTGTGTAATCTGAGGTAATACGGTAAGAGAAATACAAGAGGGCGGTCATCCGGTGACCCCGAACAGCCATTGAGATTGTGATGGAGACCTGAGAGGCAAAGAAAGGGGAGGAGAAGAAAGCTACGCAAACACACACATACACACACACACACATACGTTTAGACACACACTGACACCTGGAGACCGGACAATTGATTCAGTGCAGAGCGAGTTAATAACACAGTCGGCTGCACAGCGGAAAAAAAGGCCAACCTGTCTGTACACAGTTAATAGACTGCCACGTTGCACAGGAGTCCCTGTTGTGTGTGTGTGGTTGTGGTTGTGTGTGTGGTTAATTGTTCCTGAGTTGATCTTATCAACGGTGTCCTTGATGTTCAGGAAAGAAAACTGTACCTTGTTTATTTATCCGTCACAGCTGCGTACTTCCACCTCTACTCCTACACTTATCTCCTCAATAGGTGTGATATGTTATGAGTCAAAGTTCTATGAAACGGCTCATTAATCACGTTAACATGAATTGATGTTTGCCTATGTGCTGTCACACTACATTTTTTAATCCCGGTTTCATCCCACTTACTCAGCTACATTACTACATTAAAAATACTCAAAATATAAGAATTAAAGTATTGTTTGTACATCAAAATGGTTTTCTTAGGCTTTGGATTTGCATACAGCTTACATTTTTTTAAATAGAACCCCTGCACTGCTTTTTTGTGTCTTAAAGATAATAATGACCCCATTAGCACGTCTGTTAATCTGCCGCAAGTATCAAGAATGTTAATGCAATCACACAGCTCACATTAGACTTTTTTCTGTTCAACATTTTAACTTTTTTTAATCTGTGGTGCATTTCTATGAGGCAGTAAGAACCAATGCCATCTGCTATCAAACAACCTATGACCTCATTCATGTTTTCTTTACTATATCTAAATGTTCCGGCTGATCACATTAAAACCAATCTCCACTCTTTTTCCATTACCTCCCTTTTTTATTATCATTGCCTTTAGCTTTGCTTTCGTCTAACCTTCAACATCAATACAGTTTTAAAATTGGAGTCCTTTCATTATTATTCAGTTATTTTCTTTTGTGACTCTCTTTTCAAAGTGACATTTCCCCACGTAGACACACAACACGAACACTAAACAATAATGTCGTAACTAGGCAACACAGAGGCTTGACTGAGTGGGAACCTTTTCACGCCACAAAAAGACGGCCAAAGATCTTTTTTCTTTTTTTTTTTTAATAAGCTGTTGTGCTGCCTTACAGCAACCGCAGCTTTCACGCCTCAACACCAACATCCCCCGTGACTCAAATGCTGTCCCTCCATCTTATGGATCCGTCTGACCTGGGTGAATGGAATCACTGAAATAAATCGTGAACAAACTATCAGTCGTGCGCTCCATTGTTCCCTGTATCCTCCCAACCAGACACAGAATATTTGGTACGGGGAGCTGGGAACCAGTCAACTACAAGTCCCTCCCAGAGTTAGCTAGCCATTAGGAAAGCTGCCAAACTCTTAACTTCCTGGAGAAGGGCCGGGTAAATTAACCATAGAAACATGGCAATGAATTTCATATGAAACAGCAGGTAATGCCACAGATGTACACTCGGAGAGGAGGATGGATGTGGACATGTGTGCAGGTGAGCGCATGTATCAGTGTTAACACAGAGTCGCAGGTAGGTGCGGAAGCAACATTTTGCACACATCGGGCATCTGTGCAGCCAGAGGTGGTGCTCAAGGCGCGGGTGACAGCTGCAGATGACAGCGCCAACTGCGTGCAATGGCAGGGGGGCCTGGCAGCAGCTGGGAGGGGGTTCTGAGGATTCGCCAAACTCTTCACTGTGAGTCGTGATGAAAGATGTGGCATAATGGAGTGGGACTGGCAGGATAGGCTGACAAGGGAGGAGTGTGTATGTCAGCCGTGGGAGAGAGGTCTCCGTGTGTGCATGTGTGTGGAGTGCATGTGGATAATTTGCTCATGCAGGTATAAAATGGATGGATGAGAGAAGAAAGGCATTTGACACTGGGGCACAGGCACCGAATCGGTGTGCTAATTCACCACCTGGTTATATGAGAGGCCGATACGCACAGTTAGCAGATGACTACGGCTGATACATTTTAAAGTGTTTATTTATACTGAAAAAGTTTTTGTTAAGTTAAGCTAATATTGTAAAATATAAATTGACTGTTTATTACCGACTTTCCAGCTCTCGTTTTTTTTTCCCTTCACAGAAAGCATTCCAGCCACCGAATACTTAAAAACAAATTCAGTACAAACACCAAGAAGACTGACAGGCGGATGTCTGCAGATCCGTTTGAGTGGTTGACTTTGATTCATTTCCAACATTACCATCCATGAAACAAGATTACTCAGGACACTGTTGTTACTTTGTGTTGTCATGTTGTTGGACCAACACTCATTTCAAAAGCTCTAAAATAGCCTGAAGCGAGTGTAAAACATTTAAGTAATGGCCTTGGCACGTCAATAACTAAATGTACCCTGTGCAAATAGGAAGACTCAGCTTGTTAAAGTTGATGAAATAGTGGTTGAAAATAATAGTATTTTAGAACAAGTGTTCACGCTCAACAACAGATTTGATTACCTCCAGCAAGGAGGTTTTCATTTCTGTTTATCTGCTTGTATGTCTGGATT
Organism: Pleuronectes platessa; assembly: GCF_947347685.1. Lineage (NCBI taxonomy): Eukaryota > Metazoa > Chordata > Actinopteri > Pleuronectiformes > Pleuronectidae > Pleuronectes > Pleuronectes platessa. The sequence continues at coordinate 12,957,274 of NC_070630.1, read as the reverse complement.
ACACAAAAACCACTGAACCGATTTTCTTGAAACTTGGCGGAGGGATGGAGAATGGGCCACGGAGAATTAATTTGAAACATTATTTTCAATTTTTTAAGAAATACTGCAGAGATCAGGGCTGTGTAGAATGCTAATGTGTGTGAAGAAGGGGAATTTAGTGCGGATTAAGATAATGATCCAGATGTATCTGCCCTCCTTTTATTGTCATGTTATATAAATTCAGTACAAACCAAAAATAAAATCACAATACATTTTGGGTTTTATATGTTCACCCATCAGATGTGTAATTATAAATGTTGTAAGGGATCAACGATTTTCAAATGATTGTATTTAAGTAACGCATTTCAGTTAGTGGCAACACTGGGCCAAAAATGGTTTTACACAATCTTTACCCTCTGCAGGTCAACAGTGACAAGCACCGCAGTGCAAGAGGAGCCGGCTAATCCTAAATTGGGAGGGGGGGGGAAGGAAAGAAATGAGGGAAAGGGGGAAAAAATTATTTAGGCTCTATGATGGAAGAATATAAATTTCCCTCTGCACTGTCTCTCCGCCCTCAAGAGACCTAAGTAGCTCAAAGAAAACAAAGAGAGAAAAACGACTGTTATGACAGATCAATGAAACTATATCTAAGGCCAGTCTTCTAATCTCGGTTTTTCTGCCGTAATCGACCAAATCCCATACCGACTGTCTGGGATGATCCAAGCGCACACCCATTAGCTTCAATATAGGTGCCATCAATCTGGTCTGTAGAGCCATACATGCTTCTCTGCCTGTAAAACAGACCTGCATCTCTTGTGGCAAGGACAAATATGTGCTGCAAGTATGTGTGTTTCTGTGTGTGTTTGTGGGTGTGTGTGTTTGTTTGTGTGAGAGAGAGACTCTTATCTGAAATGAATTGGACGGGGACATTTCCCTGTAATGACAGCTACAGTATTTGTGATCTTCTTTAACCCTATAGCGAAGGTGCTGGAAGAAGGACAAACAAAAGGATATGGTCTCAGTTGTGTATATGTGTGCATTCGTGATTGGTTGTGTACTTGCCTGCACTTGAGCATGAACCTGTGAGCCAGCCCAATTGTCAACATCAAAATCATCCTGTCATCATGATCCTTCTGTGCTTGCCGTGTTAAATAAAGGCCTATCAATACTTCCTATTTAAAAGGTATCACGATTTAGATGCTAGCTTATTTTGTCTATTTCTGACTAGGATATATGGGCAAACAGTTAGTTTCAGTACATTCACTTAATTTCATACACACACGTTGACTTACTCACCCTACTTACACTATATATAATTATAGGAAGGATGAGTTATTGCTATTGCAATTGCAATATGTGATAATGAAAACGTTGAAGCTTTCTTTAAACACACACAATAACTAATAATAAAGGGACTCCTGTCTTTTCATAGGCAGCGACGTGGCCGAGGGATGTATACACAGAGCATATTGCACCAGCTGCCGCGGCTATCTGAGCATAAAGACCTTATCATTGTAGCAGAGTAACAAGCAGCTAAATGAGAGGGCATCAGGGAAGTTCAAGTTTAATGGCAGCATAGTTGAAAATAACCCAGACAGAGAGAGAGCCAGAGAGAGGATGAGAGCGAGGGGGAGAGAAAAAAACCTGCCCCTGTGAACGTTCACATAAACTGCGTATGCATGAGCCAGTGTATGCATGCCTGTCTACCTGGGATTGATGTTGTGTTGTTCTGCCCTCATCAGAACCCAGTCAACAAAGGCTGCCTTTTTTTCCCCTGCTAGCTGCCAAGAGTCAATCGCTCTCCACAAGAGGAAAAGCGCAGCGTTTTCAGCATTTACAGTTATATTTTCACAAATCAAGGCAGAAGTGCAGGAACCGGCACAAGCTTGCACAACTGGCCGCGGCAATATTTTTTTTGTTATCCAAGAGTCCAGTGTTGTGGGTACAGCAGTGGCGCACACATGCTGCAGGTGTAAAACAGGTGAATTACAAAACGTGTGTGGTTGGCATCAATCATAACTAATCAAATCATCTCCTTTAGTTCCCTTTAAAAAACAGGGCTTGATCCACGATACACCGACTGTAATGGATGAGTAGAGTCAAGATGCACCGCACAGTACGAGCTTCTACTCAGAGGAAATTGATGTCCTTGTCTGGGAGATGCAGCGTCCTGAGTTGCAAATGTGGGATGAATACAAATATATAAGGGTAAAATTGCCTCAGTCTTCTCCTGTAGATACCACATTCTACTAGTATTCTAGTAGTAGTAGTAGTAGTAGTAAGTAAGTAAGTAAATAAGTAAAATTTATTTATAGAGCACATTTAAATACAGCATAACTGACCAAAGTGCTGTACAATGACAATAAAAGGCAAATAATACAATATAACAATACAAATTGACCATAAGTACTAAAAACCAATACAAAGTGCAATAACATTCAATAACATTCAATAACAGGAGGCGAACAGTTAGGGGGAAAGGAAGGCCAGGGAGTAAAAGTAGGTTTTTAGCCTAGATTTGAAGGCAGAAATGGAGGGGGCGGATCTAATGTTCTGAGGGAGCTGGTCCCACAGACGTGGAGCGGCGACAGCAAAGGCCCTGTCACCTTTCTGCTTGAGCCGTGAGCGTGGCACGTGCAGAAAACCTTTGCTAGAGGATCTGAGGGACCTTTGGACTGACTGGGGCTGTACAAGGTTAGTGATGTAGGCTGGGGCCAGCCCATTGAGTGCCTTAAAAACAAATAATAAAACTTTAAACTGTATCCTAAAAAGAATGGGGAGCCAGTGCAAGGAGGCCAGAATGGGGGTGATGTGCTCACGCCTCTTGGTGCCAGTTAAAAGACGTGCAGCTGCATTTTGAACCAGCTGTAGACGTCTGAGTGAGGATTCGGGAGGCCGAGGTAGAGGGAATTGCAATAGTCCAGCCGTGATGTAATAAAGGCATGGATTACTATCTCCAGGTCTTTAGTAGTAGTAATATTCATATCCAAGTAGTGATCGGTGAGCTGAAAAGTATGAGTGCTCATGGTACTGTTGAGTACCCTTACTTAATTGAAGCTCATTTAGTTGTTATTTTAGTAATGTGTTAATGTTCTCAGCTGACTTATGTGGTTCTTATACTTTTCCGTGTATATATTCTATAGTTTGAAGTTAGGATTTATGTTAACTGGTAATATAGCCACCGAGACTGCTGGGGATGGGATCGGGTCCAGGCACTGTTCATGTGAAATCTTTGTACAGCATTAAATGCCAGTTACTACAGATTACTTACCCATCATGCAGCAGAAAGAGAAAACTATAGCTCACCTACGTAGGTAGATATCTGTTCATGCAGGCCTTCAACAGTAACCACAAGATCTTCAGCTGAATTGGAAAATATACAGGGAGCCAGAATAAAAGGGAAATGGTCTGGTGGTGGCCTTCTGGGCGACATGCAGCTGATGCAGGAGTGTGCTGCCGAGGCAGGTGAAAGGGGAGTTGGATGAAATTGGGGTGAAATGAATGAACACCCTGATTATATCCATATCCATTATAGGGTAATAAAAATAATGGGACACCGCTACACAAGTGTTTACTCCAGCCCATTTAAACTTCAGCTATGGTGCTGCTGTACAATGACCTTCACTCCACTCCACACCATCACAGGACTATAAAACATTCAATAATAATGCTTGTGTTCTCTTCTCAGACCATTTTTATAATAACTAAACTTGTGCCTTGTGTCTCAGCATGAGGCAAGCTCCATTACACATCAGCAAACATCACCCTGCAGCTTGTTATTAGTTGTTAATAATTTAAAAAACAATGTTTTCATGTTTGTGAGTGACTGAGGTTAGTTTACCCTTATAGATTATGTGTACATGTGCATGGGCAAATGAACAAACATTCATTTAAATTTGTCTTTGTCAATCCCAGTGGGGATTCATTAATTTCAGGAGAGTGCGTTTTGTGTGTGTGTGTCTGTGTCGGAGTGTGTGATTGAATCTAAGAGCACGCGCACCACATGCCTGTGCTCCGAGACTTTATCAGATTTACTGAATAATTTATGGAGTAAGCTCGGGAGCAAAGTAGTGTGCATAATTGCATAACATCACTCCTATCTGCCACTCTTGCCATTAACTAAACGATTGGTCCCAGCACCTGCCCTGGTAATTAAAACCTTAGAGATTTATCATAAGCTCTGCCCCTGTCAGCCTGGGCCCGAGGTTCAGATTTGTGTTTATCATAGGTATGGGCGGCATTCAACTCAAAAAACCCGTTATTAAACACCCGAAACCTCAAAATGAGACTGTTAAATGAGAAGTCCTGTATGAAAGAGGCATGGCTGCCTCCGGGCACACACTGTCCTGTGATTAAGCTCCCTTTTCTTTCTGATATGACCTCATTACCGTCGCTGGCATCTGAGTGAAACAGAGAGAACTGGACAGTTGGCTCTACTAACAGGTGGTCACCTAAAAAAGTGGATTTAACTCAGATGTGCCCTGTAGCTTCAGGTCTGCGAGAACATTTGTCTGATTGTCATTAACCCCGGTGACTCACAGAGCACATGGCTGGGTAATTAAAATTAGGGACATTAATCATGTAGTCTACTCACGTGGTTCCTCAGCTGAGCATCAGTCTCTGCTTTCGTCTCCATTCATAAAATAATCATGTGTCCCTTACAGAGGAACTGAGGCTATAATTCAGAGGATATTTCAAAACAACACCGGACAGTTTCCTCACAGTTATTAACTCTGCGTACCCCCCCCCCCCCCCCCCGACATGCTATCTCCTCTGCCCTTCCAGGAACAGTGGCAGTGAGTTAAATGAGTTTCAAGATACCAACTGAAGTCTGAGTGTATGAGGGTGGAATGAACATGACTGGAGGCAAGGGCACAATGATTCAACCACGCTGGCTCTGGCAGCAATAGCCTAAATAAGTCACCGGGAGCATAGAGGAGGCCGAGTCGAGGGAATTAACAGTATGGTGCTTCTGACTGCTGGATATTAGCTCAGCGGGGCTAATTACGCTATTACACTCTACCTGTGGGCTGCAATTTCGCTGATCCAGCCAATACATGCCCTTAGTGAGTAAGGAAAGTTTGCACACAGAGCAGTCCACTGTCCTTAGAAATGTTGTTCCTACTGAATTATTTTGCAACACATGGTCTATGTCCAGCACTTAACCAGGGGAGGAAGTATCTTGCCCTCAGGTACGTCCATGGGCATGCAGACTTTCATGCTGAACAGCCGAGTTTGCAATATTTCATGCTTTTTGTTTTCTGGGCATAACTTAATACTGTACGGGCCTAAACTTTGCTATACCACGAGGCATGCATGAATATAGTTGGAATATTTAAGTGTGAAAATTATCTGTAACTATAGTGGCACTCAGTAGAGCTCATACCTTCGCCAAGGCCTGACAGTCTTCTTAAATCAAACTAAGATGAACCAACATACACACAAATATATCAGTCCTCTCTAGGGTTGCAAAATTCCGGGAATATTCAAAGTTAGAAACTGTCCATGGGAATATACGTGAATATATGGGAATATACAAGAATTAACGGGAATTAACGGGAATTAACAGGACATTTTGTGGGTAATTTATACTAACTGTATTTACCTCGTCATATACAGACATAAATATAAACATTTGATTTGTCATAGGCTGATTTGAGCCCTGAGGAAACTTTGGGCACTTGACTATATGCTTCTGGATCTGTGTAATTCTTAACATAGGTCTTTGCACAGTATTTGCAAATGTACACAGCCTTTCCTTCTACATTGGCTGGGGTGAAATGTCTCCACACATGAGATAGTGCACGTGTAATTGTTCTGTAGAATAAGATGAGAAAAAAGCTTGTAAAAAAACACTAAAGCAATGTCAGAGATATAGTTGGCCAAACAATTGGAATTGTCTTTAAAAATATTTTACAATTGATGGATAAATGAATAGAAAGAAGCTAGATGGACGGATAAACAATCCTCAATCAGCATGTTAATATATTTTCCCCAGTAATATCATCGAAACTTACCTGACTAGTCCTGCACATTACAGCAGGCCTCAATAGCCCTGCTGTAGTGTGAAGGATGCTGGGAATTATCTGCAGAAGTGATGGAGAAATGCACAGTGCAGGGTTGAAATTCACCGAGCAGCATGTGCTGCATTCCATACATCTTTAAAAAATAGTTTTCAAAAAAAAATTTGCTCAGCGTTTAATGTGCTTATATCATTTTTTTTCAAAATTCCCGAGCTGAATATTCCCATGGAAAGTTTCCGGAAAGTTTCCGCCCCTTTGCAACCCTAGTCCTCTCAATATATGCCTGATGTTTCCATCAAGATCCCTGGATTTTTCCTTGGATGGTTGGTCAAAATGTCAGAAAATTACTTTTCCTTTATGCGCCTCCTATCCATAACCGCTTGAACATTTTATGGATTATTTCTTGGTACAGGTTTCATCCTGCCACCGATTGTTGTGGAAATCTGTTCAGTAAATGATACTCTATTCAACTGACGAACAAATTAACCCCACTAGATCTAGATTTGTATTCGGATCTGCACCAACATGCACATACTCCCAAAAATCTGTCCCCTAAACATGACTGATTGTTTTCATCAGATTTCATTGATTACATTTTATTTGTATGTGGACAAATTAAACAAATTCCTGGATCTGCCCCACTGTGGGGATCTGCGACAAAATTTAAAGGATCTTTCTTGGCTTATGTTCCATTCTCCAGTTTTAACATCATCCATCTACAAACCAACCAACCAACAAGGAAATGGAGAGGGGTGAAAACACAAACTCCTTAGTAAAAGTATAGTGTCATGTTGATGTCAACTAGCACAAAATCACAAATCACATTTCCATGAGTCCAATATCTATTGTTAAAGGCAGATGTGGTTGTAGGTAGAACAAGCAGTTATCAGGACTTCCCCAGTGGCCACGACTCAAAGCTTTATTTAAGTCGCAGCCACGGGGGAAGAACACAGCTCCACTGTATTTACTAAAGAGAGAGGCCCCCTCGAGCGTGAAGCACTCCATCATGCTCAGTGCTTCTTGGCTTTACATCTATCTCACAACAAACTTGACTAACAGATCCAGTGCTGCCAGTCCCGCGAAGCTCGGTAGAGATGGCACAGGCTGGAGCAGCCTCTGCCGCCTCGAGAGTGGAGCCAATTGAATTTAGCACTTGGAGAATCCTCTGTCATGTTTTCAGACTGAGTGTGGAAAAGGGAGCAAAGGTTTGTCTGACTTCTTCCTGTGGAGCTCGTCTGGTTGTCGCTCCCTCTGTATTTCAGGGATGCTCGATAAGAGGCTTTTTTTCTGTGTAAAGTAAAGACAGCTGTAAACTTTGTGTTTAACAAACCTCCAGCTGGGTGTTTGAGGGGACACCATCAGGTTTCATACAGCATGTGCGCCCTAGTGTTTAGATTCAATACAAGTCTGAAGTTGGATTTTAAGCTTTAATGCTGTTTTGGTTTTGGGCGCCAAACTTTACTGGAGATTTTTTACATAAATCAGTTAATTGTTAACTGATGATACAATTAATGAGGCCTTCCCAAACTGAGGCAAGTTTCATTAATCTAATGGTAAATTAACAAGCTGCTTGTCAGATGTTGGAGAAGCTGATACAATGATAAAATGCTGAACATAAAACAATCCAGATGTTCTGTCAAAAAGCAGAGCAGATTAGCATTTAAAACAATTGTACGTTGACTTATCTGCTAAATTAAAATCTAAATCATTGAATACGAAATGCTACTATTTTTCCAAACAATATATTATAACCATAAAGAATTCACTGCATTATAGTGTTGACAGTAACCTGGTGTGACATTTATTATGACAGCAATGAATGCATTCTACTTTTCATTGACAGCTAGCAATGACTATAACCACTGTCCCTGCTAATAATGTCATGGATAGTTCACATTATATTTTATACATTATTTATGAGTGTATGGGAAATCTGATGAAAGTGTAAATGCCAGGATTGTACAGGGAATTCTATTATCTTCAGGCTCTCTCAGACCTGACGTGACGCGATGAATGTAAACAACATGTCACGCTAATACAAACATACAGTTTGGCTCTAGCTACTGAAGATGCAGGTTGACTAAGGAACAATGCAGCGTAGTCTAAGAGGAGATTTAACAACCCGAGCAGTCAACAAAAGAAAGGAAAAGGTCAGTTTTTCTTTATGGAAGTGTTCTTAAACTTGATGGTGTGTAGAACACAAGAGGCTGCACTCATTGTAGTGAAACAGGCTCTGATACACTCTATCTGTAGTCAGGTTATGGGAAATGAGAGCAGAGATGGATAAAGAGAGTAAACATGATATTTAATCCAGTCCATGCGAGTGGAGTTTTTATTGTTGAGATGACCGTTTTGAAACTATTGCTTCTTCACATTAAGAGGAGCAGGTTGATGATTTTGAGGTTAACCTTGGACGCCCTGGGCCTCTTGCCCTGCAGGTATATAACTGGGAGAAGACCATGAGGCAAACCCAGGGCATACTGGAGGGACAAGCTCTCCCAACTGGGTTGTTTAGATGGAAACTAATGTGTGGGCTTCTCTACTGGCCCCGTTGCCACTGTGACACCGGATAGAAAGTAATGACTGACTCAATGATGAAAAGGCCAACAGTCTCTCGACTTATCCCAGAGGGGCTAATAAAAAGATAAGACATTATTCAAACAAATGTTAGTGGCAGCAAAATATCTGTTTCACTATATTCCCCTGTCACACTTTCCATAACTCATTGCTACTAAACACTTTGTGTATTGACAATGCATACATGTCCTTAAACTAGGATAAATGGCAATCAATAAAAAAAGACTTTTGAACATTTTAAAAGCCTATTTAATTATGTTTATTATTGATATTTTCTTTTCCAAAGGCGGCAGTGGAGCGAGCCAGACAACATTTCTTGATCATAAATTTTGAGCAACAGGAAAAAGCTGTTTTAGGACGTTAACATGACTTTGGTTGATTTTGGCTCATAAATCCATTATGAACAACCAAACATGCAGGTGCTGGTGATATTGTGAGCAGCTTACAACAGTTTTCCATAACAATCGATATGAATCCGTACTCTGGTTTAAGAGGTACCACACATGCTCTGAAAAGGAAAATCCAAAGCTCGCTGTCTTGTTGTATCACAGAACAGCACATTGAAGGTGAGCTAAAGGAAACCTGCCAGGGGAATTACTCAGCACTTGAGTTAGCCCAAACCCAGTGGGTGCCAACAGCTAAATTTGGCACAGGGATGCACCGATCCAAATGTTTCAATCTATTTACCAGTACTGATACTGGGCTTTGGGTATCAGCCGATTCTGAGTACTGATCAATTACCAGTTTTCTTAATTAATAAGCCGTAAGATTCAATGTATTTGAGACTGGTGTTGTTCTTTATGTATCAGGAAACACAGAGTTTAGATTTCTCTCTTAACTTCTCGTTATTATCCTGCAGTGATTTATGCCTTAAAACTTGATGGTGGAGGAACTATAACATAACATACCTCAAACTGCCGACCTTTGCTTTTCGCTATTGTCATGCTATTGTTAGATAAGATACATTTTTGTGAAGATTTAGTTTGTAGATTATCTTTAGATTTAGAAAGAATTGGTATAATCAATTATAAATGCAGTGCAGATATATTATATTTATTGTATAAGTGCCCTATATAAGATCAGGAACATCATGGGCATCTTGTTTGCATGCTGGTTACAATTGGTGGTGTGACTGAATAAAGGGTCAGCATTCAAAAGTGGACTTTGTCAGACACTGTCAAATGAAGCAGTCCTTGTGTTCTTGTATGCTTTAGTTTATATATGTATGCTACGATGCTCATAGTGACCGGCATTACACTGGCGCCTGAAGATGTGTGAATTGTTCTGCAGAATAAAACAACCTAACTACCTCTACAACAACAGAGTCTGTATTTTTTCACCATTGACTGAAAAATGTGTGATTTGATTGATGGTGGAATAAAACGGTTCTAAAAGAGAGTCCGAGGTGTTCAGTGAGATAAGAGAACCTGATGTGAGAGGGACACTGATTAATACAGTGAATCAAGAGTCACTAAACTAAGAGGAGGCAATGAAATCTTATGAAAATAGTGGAAAATGTTTTTAAAACATTTGAATCATCCTGCTCTACTCCTGCTATGCTCATTTCAATGGGAGCTATGAGACACTAAACTATCCATCTCCTCTGAACCCTCCTACTCTCTTTGATTTACGAATCACAGATAATTGGCTTTTATATACTGATATCGAACTGCACGAGTGGAGTAAGGACTCTGCAGTGTTTATCTATCTCGATCTAATGAAGGATCATATGGTTTTCCTACAATTTTCAGTCCCTGAATTAAATAAACAGACATCATCTTATAGCAGTGATTATGCACGTTTTGGAAAATGATTTATCCGAGTTAACACAAGCAGCGGGTTGTTGAAGGCACAGACGCTCTTTCACTTAGCTAATGAGGGAATACTACCAACAACAACAAGCAGCACCATATGGTGGTGAACAGGCTTTTTCATGTAATATTATGCCGAATCTTTTCAGGTTTAAATGTTTTACTTATGTACTGCGGTCCCGTGTCTGACGAGGTCTTCTAATGCTCCTTCATAACAGTTTGTGAGAGGATTTTACCTTGATGAACATTTGTGTCTCCTTCCCTGTGATCTCATCCCCTGAACTATGTGGTACATGATTAATTAAAGCATCAGTTGTCTGTGTGGTTTGCCTTATTAAACGCAAAAATGAACCAACTTTAAATTATTTACATTTTCTAAGGTCAGTATCTATGCAATTAATCTTTCATTATACTCCAGCCTCCAACAACACGGGCAGCCTACACACTGTTCCCCTGCTGCAATGAAAAAATGCCATTAAAGTCACCTTTTACGTGAAGCTCATCATCCCAATGAGAAGGTCAATTAGATGGCACGCAGGCGTACCTTAATTTGGCTGAATTCATTTGCAAGAGAAATAACACAGCAGAAGACGAAGGGAAGTTCACCTACACTGCACTTGCTGCCGGTTGCTGGCCGGTCCTGGCAGAGGAACGTGGCAGGGGTGGGAGGTTCTTTTTGGCCCTGACACATTCAGAGAAGGCCAGACAGTGACATTATACCAGCCAGGCGGCACACGAGGGACTGCCATGTAAATACCATCTCCGAGAACGCAAATGGCAGCGAGTTTGTGGTGGTGTGTGTTTGTTTGCGCCTGTGTGTGTGTGTGTGTGTGTGTCTGTTTGTATCTATTCCTCGCACTGCCTTGTGTGTAAATACACACACACTGAAAGTACACTGTCAAAGAGATGTGTGCTGCGCTCAGATGATATTAGAATGAAAGGGAAAAAATGGGCCAAGCGCCTAATTATCCATTAAAGATGCAACATGACTGAGGTAAACATAAAACAGAACAAACTGCGGTGGTGCTTTTGTACAGTCAGGTGAAGGGTGGTAGAGAAAGCAGAGACACACAGCTGTTTCTTCTTTATCCGACAATGTTCACAAGGAAGAGAAAAGAGTTCTTCTGAGATCAGGCATGTTGATAGAGTAAACTCCCAAACTGTGTTGTTTTTAAGAAAGCACAGAAGATCGTTTGGGGGCATCGGCTGCCGAACCACCGAGGATTCTGCAAACTGTAGCTGTGTCGTGGCAGAGCCGGAAGACGGGGAGCAGACAGGAGAAAAAAAAACTGCTTAAAGAAAATATCTTCAAAGGTAAGAAAGACGGCAGTTTGAACCGGCTCCGTTTTGTCAGGGAAAGATCAGAAGCAGGCTGCACTAGAGTTCCAATATGCATTCACGAGTTTGTAAAACTGGGACTTCTCGCGGTTCAACTTTTTTTCATCATCACTGCATCTCATTTCTACAGAAAGTGTGCACTGTAGTTTTTGTCATGCCTAGAAATGAATCCATCACCCCAGACGAGGCTGGTTTCACAAAGGCAAACTATTGGTTTTTAATAGTTTCATGATTTTTGTTCCTAGTATTAAAATGCCACTTCTGCTCCCACTCAACATGTTCGTGATTCACTGTTTGGTTTTGCGTGAAGGTTGAATTGCCTTACAATTCTCACGGTGACTGTTTTGTCATTGTTATGGATTGTGGGACATTTAAGCGAAGCAAGTTAACCTGATGACTATTTAAGAGATTCAAATGTTAATTTCTCTGCGTCCCACTGAAAGCAAAGCATTTTATGTCAGAGGGCAATGACTGGAGAGAGGGAATAAGCTGCAGTAACTTTAAATGTGGTAAAAAAAAAAAGGATTCCAAGAAAAGTTTCTCATGCTGGATTACAGAGTAAAGAAGAAAGTGATTGATGACAACAACAAACATGGTTGAAGAGATTTTCCTGTTGGAGAGCACTGTTTGTGTAATTACTCAGACACAAGAGGCAGACGAGAGAAAATTCCACTCTCCTCTGTTTCAGGAAGTTGACAGCCATGCTGAAGATTTAAAGCCGGTCATTCAGTCACCACACGCAGTCTGTGAGATGTAGAATCAGTCTTTATCTCCATCTTTGGCGGGAGAGAAGGTGGACTAGTGGCAGAAAAATTGGACTATGGGTAGAAAGCTACGGACATCGGACTGGAAGGTTTCTGGTTCGACTCCTCGCAGTGACAATAAAAAACATACCTGGATGGAAAACACCTGGATCTGTTCCAAAGTCCAAAGAGCACTCTCCCTACCCCCACTGTCTAAATGCCCCTGAGCAAGGCACTTTACTCCCCCAAAATCGGGCAGCTGTGCACCAAACTGTGTGTCCTGCGATGTTCATCAGATGGGTCAAAAGCAGAGGACAAATTTCCCTCATCTGCATGTAGTGTGATTGTGCATGTGTTGGGATCAATACATGTATCTTGTCTTTACCTTTACTTCCTATCTGTGTCTACATACAGTATACAAATATTATTATAAACACACATAGACACACAGAGAGAGAGCCTCCCACCCAGGACTGGGTGGGAGGCTGGGGGTTTATGGGGGTCTATGCATAAATAAAGAGGCAGTCAGTCAAACCTTTAGACAGCGAGCTAGTGACAGGGAGTCAGAGACCTGCTGACTGTAGAAGAATAATAACAAGAAGGAACAACTCCCATTGGTTGGCAGCAGACTCTGGCAGGTTATGGGACTTTTGAACCATGGCCTCTCAGATACAGAGTCTAGTCAGACTCAACCTTGGTCCACCGATCTGTCACTCTTTCCTCAAGCAGGGTACCACAGTGGTTTCTTTCCGAACTTTGTGTCAGTACTATTGTAGAAAAAAGCTCAAGCATAACAAATACACTATTTAGCACTAAATTAAACCTATTACACTCTATTTGGAGCAATCCAGCTATGATGCTCGATTTAAAACAGAAACATAACTAACGCTTTAAACGTTAATGCGTCAGTGAATTGTGCACTGACTTTGACGTGATATGCACAAATAGAGTACAAAGCATTTGAATATTGAGGTTGAAGCTAATATTAAGATTATGCAATAAAATGTTTGCACAGTAACAAAGTTTTAAGAAAATCAGTCTCCCCAATCTGACTGGGTGGAATGAATGTCTATAATGTCATGGCCTGAAATTAAATTAAATTTGAACAATTTAAATTGATCCATTTGTTCACAGATTTTTTTATGTATATGAAAATGAAAAATATTCTATTCCCATTCATTTCCTGAAAAAAATGCATCATCTCTGCACCAATAAGAAAAGCAGACCTCCAGGATCAACATGTGCAGGCAGACGTTTTTGCCTCTCTCTCTAAACTGTATGTCAGTCTCATAGTTTACCTATTCTGAAGGAGAGCGGGCCACCGGAGGTGCTTCTCACCCACATGGCTAAGAAGAGCAGAAGCGCCCAGGCTGTGAGCATCTTCTATGACTCCTCATGGGTCCTGCCCCGGGGGTGCCCCTGTCACAGCCACCTGGAAAACACACAGAACACAGCACAACATTTAGACTCAAACCAACAACAAGGAAAACACAAATTAGACTTAACTGTGCAACAATGTTTCTTCCCTAGTATTGTATCGGAGCGAGTTTGCTTCTACAAAGCCCACAATTAATGTGACTAATGACTTTCATTATGTGCTGGAAGCGGGCTGTATTTTGGACCCCGAACATTTGCCTTGATGAAGGTTTTAAAACCCAATGGTTAACTTTGTGTGTAAATCCATGCATTGAACTTAAGTCTACAGAGGCTTTTTCTTTTCATCCATTCTTTTACTTGTTTGTAGGAGACATTATGTTCTTTTTCTGTTTTTCCCTCTCATCTAGTTTGTTGCAGAGGGTTTTTTTTTATTGTAAAAGGTCTTCAAATAAAAAAACACAGTTTCTGCTGTAAAGGGAGCTTCCCCACAGAAAACCCTGCTCCTGAAGCTCCTGACGTTCAGGAAACACGTCGTCAGTGATCTGAGCGATACAATCACAAGCAGGAGGAGCAGCAGCAATGGACAGTATGACGAATACCTGTTTTCTGACCATTAGAGCATGTAAACCTTTATCAAGAAATAACACAACAAAAAATGATTAACCTGAGCATGAGCATAAAATTATTCAAACTTCAGCGGGGGGGGGGGTAGGTAGGGTAACTGGGAAGTGGCAGTCATTGCTCCAACTCAGATTTATGTTGCCGGTGCAGAGATCAAGCTTGTAACTCTTCATTTACAAGCTGCTTATGTAACCTTTTGCTCCCCGCTGTCCTTGTGTATATCAATGTATAAAATTACAATCCTTCATGTGTGTAGGATGTGCACTTCTCATACGCTTTTAATCTGCAATGTCCTTCTCACTGCTAGGCCACGGGCCACCTATGACAACCTCCTGTTGTGGGTCTCTCATGTATGAATAAGGCAGTCGTCGGCTCCGTGTGCAGTGTTCAGTCTCTGAAGCGCTGTGTCCTCTGTGCCCTCTGTTTCTCCCGGTACATCTCTTCTGTTGTCGCAGCATCAGACTCTGATCTGCCGTTGTTTGGGTATTCAGCAATGTCGACGGGTCATTTTCTGACTTTCTTTTCATCCCCAACCTCTGGTGCAACGGTTCCATTGTTTCCATCTGAGTAAACAGATGTGACAGCCGCCTCTCATGCACTCAGGCAGAGGATTGCAGACAGCACCTGCCTCCCACCTTTTCAACCTAAAAAGTAGTGGACCAATAGAGGGAAACAAACTGCACAAAAGTGCTCGATAAAAGTGGAGATCTGGCTTCTCAGAGCGGCAGAAACCAGCAGCTGCTATGGTTGAGCACGGTTTCCAAATTATATCGGATCATGTGCTGGTGTGAGCTTCATGCTCCTCTGGACAAAAAAAACATTTCATTTAAAAAAAAAATAACACCCAAAGCTAGAAATGCTGAAAAAATGCGAAGAAGCACAAAATGTAAAATGTATTAATATGATAATAAGGGCTGTGCATCAATGCCTTACTTAGTGTTTTCAGTGATTCTTCTTCCGTTTATATATTCTAGCCTGTGATGCACTTAAGAGCAGGTAGTTTAAAGATGCAGATTTTAGAGAGAAAAATCTGTCTTGACTGACCCACAGTTCAACTAATGATGGATACATGAATTTGGTCCTGTTTTAAGTCATGCAGTAAAATCCTCTTTTTAGCTATTAAGTAAAAAACATGTCCTCTAAGATTAAGAAGAGCTATTAAGAGTTCCAATGATATATGAAGGATGTTTAATTTATAAGAACAAGCTTCCTCAAACACAGATTGGATTGAAATTAGGGCTGAATAATTAATCAAATTCATATCGAAATCGCATTTTGAAACAACTCGATTAGCAAACCCCAGAGGCTGCAACTTATTATGCAACAAATCTGACCCGAGTTGAAACGTTTCATGTCAATGGTTTTACAAATTCATGCCGTTATTCATGCTGACCAATCAGAATGTTTTGTGTCACATTTATATTTATTTTTCTATCACTATAACTCGGGATAACTTTTATATTCTGGATATCAGTTAATGATGATATATCTTATTGCAGTTAGTTTACAGAAGAGACCTGAGAGACCTAACTTGATTGCGGAATGTGCAATATTTTGATGCTGCCCCAGACACATTTATGTGTCAGAAATTGTCTACAGATATGTTCTTTTTCTTATTGGAATTTCTTTATTATTTTAATTGCTTTATTCATTAAACCTAACAGCCAAAGCTTTTGTGATAATTGAACTATGTTGGATTGTTCTGTGGCCCAAGCAAATTAAAAATATTGTTATAAACACTTCTTGGAAGCAATTCATATCTTTGAGTTCTCATCTTTGAACTAGAATACAGGACAGTTGATATTTTGATATACAACACAATACTTTACTGTGGCAGTACATTTTGAACTCAAGTTTGCTTGAATAAAATAATATTGTAAAACCAGTTGCAATATCTATAAAAAAAATAATAATAAACCGGAAATATATATTTTAACCAAATCATTCAGCCCTAATTGAAATGTTTTTGAAGTGACTCAATCCAATGTGCAGGACAATTGCTAAAAATCTATCTGCCACAAACCTGGAGCCCACGGAAGAGCTCTCTCATTTCATGCTTAATTGAAAACAAGGAAATAGACCTCCAACATTTGGTTTATCTGGCGGAAGTTTTGACCCCATTTATTTCTCCCCAAAACTCCACTATCATACAAATTCAATATTTCTTCCCACCATGAAAATAAGGTAAATGAAGAATTACAATTAAATGGAGAATAGCAGAATGAATTCAACTTACATTGGTTTTACTATACCATACACACCAAGGGCAGCGAGCTACATCTCTGCTACTGTGTAAATGACTCACCTAAACAGATATGAGTGGAGCTATGGTATTTATATTTAAGCTGAAAATGAACAGCCTAAGTAATCAAACAATGTCAGGTTTATATTTGATGGAAAAGCAGCTATAACTGATATTTTTTCAAGTAAATGTGTTTCTAGAAACCTACCACACACACACACACGCACACACACACACAAACACACACACACACACAAACACACAGTTAGCAAACTAGCTGCTGATGGAGTGAAGCATTTAGCAGCTAAAGAGACAGGAGTAGAGACCAACAACAGAGATAAATGAGGGTGAATATCACTTCTATTTATTTGCCAGGTGGACATGCACATGAATGAACACTGCTCAGTGACCGCTGGGTGTATAAATAAGCAAGCATTTGCTACAAAGTAACTTAAGCAGTGATGATACATAAATGTTCAAAACTCATTTACACTGCCTCAAAGCAGCTAAAGAAAATACAAATTTTGTGCAGGTTTAAGATAGAGGCTGACAAATATGGATTTGTATTTTGGGGGGCCAATTCCAATACAGAAAATGGAGAGTAAAAATTAGGTAAAAGTTATCAGTATTCAAAATGGGGGTATCGTAAATCAAATATCAGGAGTTTTTGTCAGACAAAGACAAAATATTTGCATGTAAAAAGTTAACAAAAAAGCACTTTTCTTCGGCATTATTTATTCTGTATAATAACATATTTCATATTAGCGCAAATAGGCATATGTTTATTATGTTTTATATGTCAGTTCAAGCACAATTTTATAGATGTAAAACTTATATACCTTGGGTACTTCCGAAACAATTCTCAGTGTAAACCAGTAAAACAGTGATTTCATTAATATTTTCCCTGCTACTTCAACTTATCACGATTCCTTCAAGTGATTCTCATATGCTTGACTAATGGCCGTCCTCCTGTCTTTTCGTCAAGGTGAGGGTTTGTCATTTGAAGCAGTGAAGGAGTGGGCGGATCTGGTTTGCAGATATAGAGGGTGGCGTCCGCTCTTCTTTCATCGTCTTGTGTTTTTAATGAAGGTGCAGACAATTTAATAAGAAGTCGAGAGGGGGCAGTGACAAGGTCAGTGTGGCTGGAACAGACTTAACTCTGGACAATCAAGAGACCTCTTTAGAAACATCCTCTTAAATATAGTCAGCCAGTTTGATCTGTTAGGTGCATAAAGGACAGAGCATCCAAATGTCAGACAGTACGTCCCTGGAGATGGCAGACAGCAAGATTAGTGCAGTAAGACAGAAAAAACCAGGGGTTCTATTTTAATACCGGCACACAGTCGAGAACAGTACAAATCTAGCCACAAAGTCATATTCATTAGGAGGAAGTTCAATGCTCTGTGAATGTCCCTGTTTGATTATATGTTACCTATGGTGGTAGGTAGCGTCTGGATTTGGGGTATTGTTTACCTGGAAGGTCTCATCTGGACATCTGGACTTTACGAAAGGACAAATATAGAGTGACGTCTTAAGACTCAGTAGAGGAAGCAGAAGAATCACTGCCAGCTCACCACTATTGAGGACTATTTGCTATAGGGCATGGGACAGAGCAGAGGACTTCCAGATATCTTGTTTCAGACATTTGCAGGGGAACCTGTTTTTTCTATTTCAATCCTTTTACTGTGTGCTTCTACTGACTTCTTATTCTTATATCTAATATCTAGTCTTGTATCTTATTGTAGCATAACACTGGGATGAGTCTCAGCCACAGATTAGTAAAACATTAGTAACACCTCTGCTCAGGAGAACACCTTTTCTGTTTTAATGAACAACATTACCGGATGTTAGTCATGTCTTCTGAAGGTAGAGTCCATGTAATAAATGGACCAGAACAGCTTTCAATGCCATTACTTCCCCCCCAGTTATGTTAGAGTAGATCATTTCCAAGAAAAAGAGGAACCTTCAGTAAGTGTATCAGTGCAAAACTACAGCCCTTACTCTGTGGAACCAAGGTCCAACCCATACACTTGTGTCAATAATGATGTTTTAAACCATTCCTTAGCTTTAAATTAATAATTAAAAACCCTTGAACATAAAGTACAGTGTTAAAAACGACCTAAAATGACAAAACAAAATTTCTCATCATTTAACATGCACATTATTTTTTTATTCTAGGCCAAGTCTTTCCGCTAACATGGAGGTTAATGACCTGCACTGTAGCCAACCCCCTGTTAAACTAAAATGAATAAAATAAAAGAGAAACAAAACTGTCTTTCTGGCAATAGAAATGATTTCAGTATTAACGACCCACATTGGCCCAGGAAATCAAACTATTGCAAAGTGAACACCCAGGAGAAAGTTATAACATCAGGTTTACTTCAGTCTAATCTGCTTCCTGTTTAAATTGCTCATAATTAGGAACCATTTGGTCGCTCACTGCCTGTGATGGGCCATAACATGGATCCTGTGAGTTCTCAGACTCCCTTAGTTATTGCTCGGGAGAAGGCCCGGGGAAGTGCTTGATGGGATCGACATCGCATCAAGATCATTTCACGGAATTTTCCTTGTAAAACGGTGCAAATAACAGCTGTCATTAGTCTTCCCCACAGGTTCTCAGAAGACGAGGAAATACAGAACAGCACCACATGAGAGGCCTGTTCCGAAATTAATTGAGTGCTGGAAATTCCTTGCAGCTTATATCATCATGCACACAGGGGGATTACTGCGTTTATTGTTCAATTAGCCTGACTTCAGAGTAGCTTGCTTGAAACAAAGCAAAACATTTTTAACACAACTAACAACTGATAGCCAAGAGTGTGTGAGCAAAACAGTAACGACTCGAACTGGAACAGACAGAGGCCTTTAAACAGTCTTGATTCATCACAAGTAGAAGTGCATCATGCTTGACTGACACATCACGGAGATAACGAATGAAAGCTTTACCCCTTCTACAAACAGGACACTGTAACTTTTACTTCATTGGGAAGGGGGGGCAAAAAGCCATTCGCACAGCTGATTCAATAACCTTGAGAGTAACTATGGCAAATCAATGTCAATACTAGCTCAGATATGTAGCAGCAGCCTTCACAGGTTAAATCACCACTGAGTGGAGATAAACGCTCTAAGAGGCTTTAGTCTGGTAGTCAGAGCGATCCGTTACACTAATGGCTCTTCAGTGGGATCGGTGTGTTCGTGTTGGAGCTCAACACAAATTCAAATGCACCTAGTACGTTGGGTAAAATGAAACATTGAGTTGAATGATCGCCCCTTGCTCTTCAACACCCCTGAGTCGACGATATCCATTTGAGTCCAGCTTCTCATTTGAGAAATACAAACACAAATTGATGTATAGCTCTAATACTGTATTGCTACAGCACGGGCTAACAAAAACCTACCCCTTTTGAAAACAGGTTATATTTAAGAGTCCAACGGGAAAAGTGGTGAAATAAGGTGAGAGGATTCAGGAGTAGTAGATAGACTGTTACTCTGGTTTCCTTGGGTGTAAATATTACTTCCATAAATTTCGAATATGCTCTGGTATACAGCTTATACGTAATACTATGTGTGTGTTGCAAGCTGGAAGCCCACAGAGAGTATGTTTCCAGATCTCCTCTCTTCACTGTCCATTACCTTTAGGCTTTTTTCCCCCCAAACATTCTTACTACTTTAAACTCACTCCCTTGCAGCCTCAATACCCAAACATCCCCCACAAACTAATTATTTGACAATGTTTTTTCCCTGTTAGGTGGGGTTTGTTCTCCACACACGGTTCCTCGCCAAACACCTTCAAATAAACATTAAACGCCAGATTTGCCTCTTGACTCGTGCATTATTTCTTTTAGATATTTACAGTCCTCGTGACACTAACACATCGAACAGAAACCTCGTGAAAATACAAAGCTGCGATGATTCCTTCTGAGCATCAGAATCTACAACAACGTCAAGTTCCTATTGATGAGAATGGATTATGGAGGAGCGGAGACAACAATAGCGCAGATTACTTTGACTGTGAGTTGGTATGAATAGGTAGACAGACAGGCAATCATACTGTATGGAGTTGTAACCATTGCTTTTTCAGTCTAAGCCTCCTCTTCCCGACTACTGAATAGGCCGAGGATTGGGAAATAAAAATGCTGGCTATTGTAACTCCAGCTTTTGTTTCTTTGCTCGGAGAAAAGCCGGCACAGGCTGAGAGTGAGAGATGGAATCAGAGAGAAGAAGACTGCAGTGTAATCACAGCTGTACTGAACAAGACTTTGAAAACAAAGCTTTCAGATGTCGTACACAGAATAATAATGACTTCATACTGTAAGGAGGGAAAAGTCACTTCCTCTAAAGTTTGTAGACTTCACTTATTTGACTTTGACAAAGATATGTTGGATGTGCCGACTGAGAATTGAGTGGAGGAAGACAGAGAGAACAATGTCTGAGCCAGTGTCTTTACACTCACAGACAGAATTTGCAGGAAAATATGATAATAATATTGCTCCATGTTGTGGTTGCATAAGCAGGCAACTTGCCTTCTCTTCCCCCGAGTGGCCGAAAGTCAATTAATGAATTAATCATACAGCTTTAAAGCACTCCCAAGAAGTAGCTGCAAACAGGGACAAAAATACATCTTTAAAATGTATGTTTCCGTGCAGCTGGAGCCATAAGTAAAGAGGTGTAATGGTAAAAATAAAGACAAGAGAAGATAAATAGGTTGGAGATGGGGAAAAAGAGTTGTGGTGATAATGTGGGGGCTGGTTCAATTTGCACTCGATCTTTTGGCTGAGATGTACTTATTTATTTCGTATTTGTTCATTTATCTTAGCAAGGATGCTCATTTACATCTTTAGTCCCTAGAGGCAGGTACAACTGCAGTCATAATCAACTAGAAGAAAGGTACACCACATGATGGAGCATGCCGAGTTCAAAGTGTCCAAAGATCTGGTTTGACTTCAGCCAGTGTTTGAGATGTGTCTTATACCAGTGTTATAGGTCATTTCAATATTTACTGCCCTTTAATGACAACACAGTTCATTTCCAAATATATGCAATTACTGGAAGGACTGATAAATAAGGTTCTTGCTTTAGAAGAAAATATCACATTTGCTCAACGTTTTGGCAATGCTTCCTTTTGACCCATTATTAATACGCCTCTAAACTCGAGCTGCTCCATGCCTGTCGAAAAAATAAAAAAATAAATATGTAGCGAGATCAACATTGTGCAATATTCAACAAACTGTATAAAACATTCAATACACAGACACACATGAGTGCAACATGGATGTGCAATATTTCACAGGTTTTCAACCTTTCACTGTGTTGTCATGTTTATATAATGACATTGTGTCTTCATATTCCTATTTAATTATTGTATATTCATTTTGTAAATACATATTTGAAAGTAGTTCTGTCTCATATTACTTCTGTTTTTGTTTAATTTAGTTTTAGTTAACTCACTCTTTTTAAGTGTATACTGGAGCTTCCTTCACGCAAACTGGGGGGAAAATAAACATCTTTAATCTTCCATCTAGAATAACACAATAAACACAATCGTCTCTGATTGAATCACATCTTCAACAAGGTCACAAGGTGTCATCATCAGTGTTGCCAAACAGACTGTGGTTTGACAGATGGGCCTTTGTGTGGGAAAGAAATGACACACAAACAATTTCCTTGATCTAATGTTTTCAATTGTCAACCCTCACAGTTGTCTTTGCTCATCTTTGCACATACAGTATCAACTGTATATTTATTTCTCTACATGAAAATAAAAAACAATGAGAACTGTGTATATAGCATCAAACTGATTTGTTAAATGACACAACTGCAGAGATTTTAAAACACATTTAATAATAAAGCAGTTGCTTTTGGCAGCGACTTGTGACTGTTGAGGTTAATGATGAACAAATGTTGTGGCCATGTTTTATTACAGGTGTGTATTCAGTCGAGAAGAGGAGTTAACTAAGGCAGGGGACCGCTCGGGCTCCGGAGGCGGTGGATGGCTATAAATACATCACTTTCTCCTCTGACCCTGCACTTCACACACACTGATGGAAGGTAACGGCTCACTGACTTGCTGGCACCAATATTGACCTTAAATATTAATCATGTTGACTGCCTGGCATCAACACTAATTTGCTCTGCATCCCTTGACACCTGTCCGGTTTTAGTACTGGTTCCTGTGTCAAACTTTTTGCGAAAGCGGGAGAATTCTGTAAAAAAAGACTTTCTTATCTTTTCATTAATATCAAATAAACAACCAGTGGCACAATGCAGATATTTCACAATCTCTTTTACTGAGTCTGTCATCTATTAACAGCAAAGAAGAGCAAAGTCAGACTCACTTAAAAATAAAATCAGCTGCTGCTGAGGTTCTGTAAGAGGTTCTGTAAGGCTGCTCAAGTGTTTAATACGTGAAACCTGCTTCAATGCTTAACCATATGCATTGAAACCATAGACTGTATATGAATAAAGATGGATAACAACATCTGTGACTGACTGCAATGTAGGTCATAAACCCGCCTCCTCCATGTTAGTGGATGTAACATGGACCAAAGAATCAGTGTCATGTAAGTTTGGTTCAATAGTTATCTCTGCATTGGCGGGACCTGGCTATTGTGGCTAAATTGCCTAATTGCAGACTCTGCATCAGCAATATGACAGCATTTGTATTCAGAAGACTTTGGCTTCATTACTGGGTAAAGGGTTGAAGCATTGTCCATCTATATACATGTGTGTTTAATTGCCATTTTTAAAGTGAATTATTATATTTAACACCCCAATGACATTTTATTTCCACGCGTTTGATTGTTGGTTTATTTGTTAGCAGGACTTAGCGCATAAGCTACCACCCGATTTCCTCCAACCTTGGCCGAGAAGAACCGAATGAAGATAGGGTGAAGATACGCATTAAGGAATTCTTTCTGGATTTATTTCTTTAACTATGTTTTACGAGAAATAAATAATTCAGGTTATCAGACCAACTCTTTACTCTTTTGTATTTCTACTATCAGATCTGTTCAATTCTGCAATTGAACTGTTGGTAATCTTAACATGTGCGCTTTTATTATGGTAAAATTATTCCAAAATCGTATTTACAAACAAGCCGAGAAACAATCAATCCAATAAGACCATACATTAGGAGTTCTCAGCTGGGAGGTTGTCTCGGTGATGCCACCAGGGAGATATGAGGAAGAGCCTCCACAGTCAGAACAGGATGGTCTTGACAGCGGTTTGACTTCCCTCTCAGAGCAACAGTTTACATAATCCAAATATCCCAACTGTCAATCACACATCAAACGCTGTGTAATTCAATTGCAAATGGGCCATTAAAGCTGACAGTTTGAACCAAAGGCAAGTCAGATGCATAATGAGCCTGGCATATTTGCATATATTCATGTACTGCTGCATTGGACATCTCACAACTGGCACAAAAGGAACTTGTAGACGGAAATGAGTGACGTGCAACCGATGTTTAAGGAGGTTGAGAGACTGTCACAAGCTGCGGGAAATGAATATGCATGTGGTACTCCTCCCGTGAATACTTGCAGTGAGTTCAAAGCTATTGTATGTCTGCTTGAAATGTCTAAACAATAAAACAATAAAAAAAACAAAAGAGAAGGCAGAGATATTTGTCTCTAAAACATAGAAATATAAAATAGTTGAGTGTTCAGTTCCCTCAAACGACCTGAGCTTCTGCTTTGGAGGGAACTGGACTGTGGCAGCCACAGCACGACGCTCACCTGCATCCACCCAGGAGTGAACACACATTTTATTTTATAAGCTTGGTTTTCTTGGATTTACTACTCTTCATTAGCTGCTTCAACAACTGATTGTCCTCAGTCCTGTTAGGCACATTTTATTGTTATTTCATTGAAGCAGCTAATGAAGAGTAATAAATCCAAGAAAACCAAGCGTACAGCACAGTAATCTAGGAGGCTTGACTTGTAAGGAGTCCTGGGCAACCGCTGACTTGGCAGAGGTTTACTAAGCAATATTTTAGACAAGCCTTAAAATGTGTGTTGAGTTTTTTTTTTTATGTTGTTCTGCAGTTGTTATTATTCCCTGAAATATAAGTACAACTGAAATGGGATCCACGTTTGAAAGCCCCACTCTCTCAGAGGGGAGACAAATACTTAACGTACCTGAACACAAAATACAAAAGCACAAAGTACACTTTAAGGATCTAGAAAACACAAAACAAGTGCTCAACAGATAGGGCTGTCATATTTTGCTTGGCGTGCAGGTGTTGTACAATAATGTGTTTACAATTGTATCCAATGTCTTCCTCTGAAGCACAAACAACTATTGTTCGATCTGATACTTGTTGTTGTTACGGTGTCAACCCTCCCGCAGCTCTGACTTACATCTGAACTTCCAGCAAACCGAGAGAGAGAAGCGGTGTGGTGCTAAAGCAATGCACCTGGCTGATCCCTAAACATCATTATTCATTTTCCACACGCACAAGTCGAGATTCATGAAATGGAGTCTACTCAGCATTTAGGTATGACACTACATGGAGATACGTAAAGAAACACACTTATATCCACTACATTAAGTCTTTTAGTCACCTAATTTGCATGTTTTAAACTGTATAAGGAAAAACAGACATGTTTGATCTGTGATCATGACCACTACACCGTCCTTTACACATTAGGACCATTGCACTACTTGAATTCAGGTGAGGGACTCAACATGTGGGTCACTTCAGAGAGTGAAAGAAAGAAGAATTTAAAATCCACGTGAAAAGCAAATCTTAAAGCTGTGTGAGCACAGTGATGATGCAAAACAGTGTGCAAAGCTGCAACATAGTGACAATAAGGCTGATCTTCAAAGACACAGTGATAGAAAACAGGGGCCTATAGTCAGGAACGATCTCAGGTGACTCCATCGCCCATTCAAGTTTAACAGCAATTTGATAGCAACGTATAAAAGTTCTTCTTTCCCACTAAGCTGTTATGGAAGTTTGCAGTTTATTAATACATGGCTCCACATTATGATGACAGCAGAGTAAATTGGAATCATCCCTATGGGGGCGGTAGTTTGAAGTACTAATTAAATGATGATCAAAGGTATATGTGTTAATTGCAGGTGGAAAAGTCCAACCTTCAATAATCTCTTTGCATAAATAAAGAGTCAAAGTGATCACTGCCCTCAGGTTATATGAAAACAGCCGGTGTTACTTTAAGTAGACAAATAACTCTCATACTGCTGGGCCCTTTCGTTTGTCAGTACGATATGACAATATGCTGACATGTCATTACAGTATGTGAGGAAAACAATCATCTCCATCAGCCCTATACAACAGTCAATTTGTACATCATTCACATAAGCCTGCAAGGATGATTCATATAATGCAGTAAGATAATGCATTTACGAGAGAAGAGGACAGGAGAGAAAGGGAGAGAGGAGAATAAGACGAGATTAGAGATGGCAGGGAGATCAGGAGCAGCTGATCAGGAGCATCCTCCAACATATCACATTGCAATGACGGTTAGCAACCAAAACTCAATTCCAAACTAGACTGAATAAGAAATGGTTTCTGAACGTGATAACCCAACTTGTAGTTGGATCACTACAAATTAAAGCCTGCATAAGCAGCAGTCTGTATTATTCTCTCACTCTTAAGAGAGTTCATCGGATATCACATACTCTCTCTCCAGCTCTCTGCCATTTTCCTTTTGTAGAATGTTCAACAAACACAAACATGCAGATGCCAACAGTTGGCAATACCACATGCCTCCCCCCACACACAATCTGTGTGTAACTGCTCTTGAGGGATCTTCATTATTTAAGATGTTTTGCATGCACATGTAACGCACCATTTACTTTGTGACTCTTCAAAGAACAACGATTTTGGTTCAGTCATCATTTGACCTACATTACCATATTTGAATAAAAACAGGGAACAAGTAGGAGAACTGGACCCAGAATCAATAAAACTCAAACAATGTATAAACAATTTAACATTAACAATTAAAACTGTTGTGTAAATATCACAATGCCATCTGGGGATGCACTCTAAACCCTATGCTGCATGCAGTGCTAAATAATAAATATGTGCTAAAATGTTAAAATATTCATGCATCAACAGTTTGAACTTTTAAACAGAGGTGAATGTAAAATAACAATTGATGGCATTATCATAACTTGACAAATAGAAGAGGGATGCATGCCAACTCACTACTAATAATACATTGTTAAAGCCACTGAAAAATTAGACTGTAAGACCTGATGAGCATAATGTATTAATGTTGTGGGCATATGCATAGTGTCGCTGTTAATATACATGCTATAGAACAACATGTGTAATCATAGCCGCAAGCAGGGATACGCCGCTTGTGACCTCTTTGCACTAAATGGGTGGAAGAAGCTTAATTGGAATGATTTAAATCAATGATCACCAATTAGGTAGTTGTGCTAGGTAAGTCCGGTATAAAGACCTCTGGGTTTTGAGGTACTTCTTTCTTTTTTTTTTCATTAGAGGCACAACTCTAAAAATTCTGTGGTTGGCCTATTCTAAACCACGGCCTGAACATATCTCCCAAGATTTATGATGATTGGACACATTAGGAAAGAGTTGTATATATTATAATTTTTGCTGAGTCCCACTATTTCTGAAGATGATTTGGTTGATGACGACCACGTATTTGAACTGATCTTGCTTATATTTCCATTATATTCATATCACTATTTGCATTAGTCTTATACATTTGATCCCATTCTGTGATCTTTGATGGATTTTGGTGGGGGAAAAATCAATAATGCCGGTCGTGAATCTCCCCAAGTCAATTTCCCAGTTCAATC
Organism: Pleuronectes platessa; assembly: GCF_947347685.1. NCBI lineage: Eukaryota > Metazoa > Chordata > Actinopteri > Pleuronectiformes > Pleuronectidae > Pleuronectes > Pleuronectes platessa. The sequence goes on along the minus strand of NC_070630.1, from coordinate 12,929,766 downwards.
TAAACTGGTTCAAAGCTGTCACGCTCTCGTTGTAGCAGTTGGACTGACAGGTGGATGGAAGCCACCGATTACAGTAAACATGCTCGTTACAGGGCTGTAATCAGCTATGATGAATTATTGTGATCAAACCTACAATTGTGTCTGATTGGAGTAGTGTTTTGAATTTCCTGAAGAGATTTCTTACAGGGTAACCTCATAAGTGGCCTGCTGAGTGGTAGAGAGGCTTCATGCAATGACTCTGTTATTACATGAAGCGGAAGAGGAGAACTAAAATGAAGAGACAATTAATGGAGAAAGGCAGAGCTAAAATAAAGATGAATGGATGCAGAACAAATGCTCATCTGATCGATGCTGCCGCAATAGTCTCGCACTCCCAGTCTGCTCCACTGCTTAACTGGTGTATCACAAATTCCCTACCCGCTACCTGCAATATATAGTTGTATACGCACACACAGGTCAAACTTGTATGCGGTTGACCCTAACCTGTGTATAGTTGTGTTTGTGTGTATCAAACTGAATGATTTAGACGTAGAGAATGCTCCAGGGGGACAATCCCACAGAAAAAGACTGCAACCTGCACCAAGGACAACAGGAAGGAGAAGCAGAAACAGGTAGAGCCGCCTGGAAATGAGCTCAATGGCAGAGCTGTGTAGATACAGCTCCAAGTTGGCAAAACTCATCGAAGAGGAAACCAACTTGATTTCAAAATCCATGTCCCTCCAAATTATAACAGCTTGTCACTTTGATTGAACAGCTGTAAGGGTCAAACTGCAAGGTGCGCTCAGGTGTTTTATTTCTGTGTAAGTTCACATAAAGACACAAAAACTAATAGGGTGTAGAGAAACTTGGAATTAACTGCTTTTGTTTTCATTGTCATTTCTATTTTGAAAGAGGGAGCATGCAACCAGGTTGTGTTATCCGCATGCCGAAGTGTCCTTTGGCAAGATACTGAACCTCGAATTGCCCCTCATAGGAAAAGTGCTGCCCCTAGATGCGCTGTATGAAAGTGTGTGTGTGTGTGTGTGTGTGTGTGTGAATGGGAATAACCTGTAAAGTACTTTGACAGGTCATCAAGACTAGAAAAGAGCTACATAAAAACAGACCATTTACCATGTTTCCATGAACTTGAAGAGACCAGCGTGCTGAAGAAGGAGCTGAGCCGCAAGGCAAAGCTCTGAATTTACCAGTGGACCTATAAACCTCACCTATGATCACAAGCAGTGGGTAGTGGCCAAAAGAACGAGATCTCAAATAAAAGCAGTCAAAATGAGTTTCATCCATTTGGTGCCTGAGCTCAGCCTCAGAGATAAGTTTACTTGACACGTGAAGACTCCTGGGAAGACCTAGAACTGGAGGAATTATAAATCCCATTCTGCCTTGGAAAAACTGGTATTATCCAGGAAGAGATGGACGTCTGTAATACTGAACTTGGCCGGCTACCTCAACAACCCAAGCCCCAACAAGCGGAAGACGAACGGATTGACAGACAAATTATGATTTATTTTCTCTTGCAATTATCATTCAATCATTATGTTGACTGCGATCACATTTCAAGCATTAAACTGATATCCTTATATAGGACTTATATGGTACATATAGGCTGCAGATAACAACATAGTCTTTTGCAGAAAGTGAACCTCTAGCCTTTAAGATGAGGCTCAGCAACCTTTCTAAAACTTATGTTCCAGTCGAAACACTATAGCCGATAGCTTTTCAAAGAAATTACATTCATACCAACAGGTGTCTTACAGATAGCTGCACACAGGCAGGTGTATGGAGAGCTTTATTAAACCCTTATGTTCTTTATCCATTACTGAAATTGGATCTTTTTGTTAGCAAGCCGTACTCCAAATGTATATCTGGTAAACTGCAAAGTACTAGCACAGGTTTTTACATGTGGTCTCTGAGTAACACCTGAGCAGTCCAGGAAGTTAAAAGCCTCACTCACGGACACACGCTGAGTTGGAAATGAGGAAGTGGCATTAATAATGCTTATTAAATGTCCCTGGAGAAACAAAGATTAAAAGAAGGCTCTATCAATAGTGGTCTCTTTTCCCTGTAAAATGTGAAATAATGTGTCCCCACATGGGAGGGAAGTATAATGAAAGGGAATAATATGCAACTGAAAGGCTCTTTTAAAAACGGCAGCTTATTTAAACTGAGAAGGAGAATGTGAGGCCCACGAGAGTATGGTTATGTTTATGATTGTAACATGAGTAGCAGTCCTCACTGTCACTTTAATGGGATGAGATTTAAACAATTCAATGTGAATGTATTACAGAATCTGCATTAAGTTTGCACACATACATTATGAGTGGTGAAGGGGTCGGAAAGCAAATAACAACCAGAGGTTGAATGAATACACTATTTTGATAATGATGTTTACATGACTTGCTGATAGAATATTCCATTCATAGTCCTGTTAGCATGTTCCAGAGCATAGTCTAATACATCATACCTCTGATGACCCTGCAACCCTTTTGAAAATATTTCGATTGCAATGTTTGCTACATTCAAATATTTCAATATATCCATTTGTATCCAATATGTAGCATAACTGCGGTGACCCCAACAGCTTGAGTTCTTAGAAGTGCCAGCGATCCCAGAGCATGCTGAGAAAACTCGCATATACACATATACTGGATTTAATTTCATCATTGCTTATTACGAGTTTGACCTCTTTCGGATCAGGACATGCTGTTGACAAGGCAGTGAACTGAAAATCTGAATTTATAATCTCTATAATATATGTAGTGTTTATGGGTGAGGGGGTGTGTCATTGAGTTCTCCTTTCAATAGCTCCTCCTTCTCTAATGTGCCCCACACTCTGGATCAATAAAGCTGCATATTGAGGATGATGACATTTATGACGTACTTAATTTGTTAGGCTTAGACTGTGAATGCATACACAGACATACACTAACATTCAGTTCTAATCAGCAGGACACGACTATAGCAGGCCAATTAACTGAACTGTAGCTGGAGGCAAATGCACAACTGGCCATCTATACATTCAAAGCATACACATGGAGAGGAAAGGCATGTACATTTCTAATGCATGTTGTTTGGTCTGTGCATTGGTACTGGTGTTTCTTTTATAGTTACATAATGTCTGGAATGTACTTTCATTGCTAGTGCTACCAAGAAGTCCATCTCTCTCAGTCTGTCTGAATCTCCCCCTGTGTGTCCTGAAAGGCCCGACCCCCTCTGTGTTCTCCTCGTAATGAGGTACAAGGCAGACCTCCTCCTAATGCCACAATTATCGGCATATCTATGGGCTGTTGGGTTGTTTTCTTTGCCGAGTGAAGCCATTAAGGGCACACTGCTATTACCCCGGCACTTCCCCATGACGTACACATCAAAATTACACCCAATAATATCACGCAGCTGACAGGCCACCCTGCTCGCTCTCAACCACAGCCTGGCTGAAACAGTTTGGTTCATATTTAGAATTTGGTGCTTGTTTGTTTTGGACTGAATTCCAAACATTGTTATGGAAATATTACAAAATGACTGAAACATTCCACATATCCTTGTACACTCTAATATAGTGGAAACTGCGTATAGTAATCACGGATATAATGATATAACAGTTTATATCTATCAAAAAGCTGTGCGCGTGTGTGTGTGTGTGTGTGTGTGTGTGTGTGTCGGTATCTATCATCACAGAAACACAGTCTTCAGCCTTCTTCTCCCTTAGTCCAGCTAGATTTGACTGTTTGTATAAAGACACAGAGATGACCAATCATCATGAACTAATGAGCAGAGATGCAGGAAATCCATTTGCTAATCGCCGAAGGAAAGTGATAAAGGACGGTGGTGATGGGATCAAGAAGGTTTCAGATTTAGATTCTGCTGCCGATTAATTACTTCAATAAGTCTAAACCATGATGCCGATGTGGGTCAAGTATCTTATTTAATTAACCGAAGACTGTTTGTCTTGGCACTCGGACCAACATCTAATTACTCAGTAGCTGCAGCCGAAACTATAATGACACGAGTCAGTGGCAGAATGCCTGATTCTTTTTATAAGACACAGCCCTGCTGATCCCTACTGCAAATTCATATTTAAATAAAGTGCAGTGGAAGAAGGAAATGTGAATGTTTAGTTTGTGGATCGTATGGAGAAAAAAAAACATATACTCATGGATTGTGCCTTAATTTGTTCAATTAATCAAAAGGAGTTGACATGAGAAGCAAATAAAACGCACCACTTGGGTGTGTATGGGCTATATTGTCTATGGGGTTGGCAGAGCAGAACGATATCCACAAAGAATATGAAATATCAGCAGAAGCTGCTGCTGCCAGTTCTGCCGAATGACCCCTGGGGAACCATTATCTGACACCTTCCAGATGTAGACATGTTTTGTGACTATATACCATATAGGGTAAATGTCTCATGCAATATCAGTCAATTTAATACCCAGCACTATATTGAATCCACTCAGTTCGCCACCCATCACTGAGTGAAATGGAAGATGGAATCCAGCCCATGCAGTAAGTAGAGTGCATCCACAGTTGCGAACAGGTATCTATGGTGTATAGGAATCATAATAACCGGCCAGGCTAGTCATCCATCATGGAAACCTGCCTAGAAAACAATCAACGATTTAACCTGCCTCTGTGGCAGTGCACAGCTGGTGAGAGGAATGGCTTGTACCTGCAGGGTGGTGGATAATGGAGGTGAGCATCACAGACAGCAAACAATACTCCAGCAACAGTATCTGTCCCAAACCCAACCAACGCCGAAATCATTCAAGAACCCTGTACACATCAATAAAGGCCAACTTTTTCATACGCAAGCAGTGGAGGTGGTCCTGAGGGCTGCTTAAGATTCAGATCAAACTCAGTGGCCTCTGTTTTTGCAACAGCATATGCATTGGACTAGCTTGTGTGCAGAAGGACAGTGAATTCCTATCAGCACACTTATTTTCCTTGGTACATAGACAAGCTACAGAACCACAAGGTCTTGGTGAATTGAAAAATAATTGGATGGTGTGGTTAGTAATTTTCTCAGAACGTCACAATACACGTCGTGTGCCTGTGACTGTGTACAACAACACACATAAAAACACCTCCACTGTTCAGAGAACAGTGAAATTGTTGTCTTTTTGAAAAATGTCCAGGACATGCAGAGTGGCAAGTCAAGGATTTGTGGCAAAGACCAAAGGCATGTGTTAGGACCTTTAGGTGAAAGGTTTAAGGGGCCGGGATTTGTATGGGATGAAATAAACTGGTAAAATGTCCCCATGACATAAATCTGAAATGGGCCATTTTTAAATAATGAAATGAAGTACTTGTGTTACACATCATGGAGTAACCATGAGATTTTGAGAAATTAATTAAAATGATTTGCTTACATCAACAAGAAAAATGGGGTTGTGAATGTTTCTATTTTGAATTCAACTGAAAATCCTCTTATTCTCTCTGCCTTCCAAAGTCGGTTGAGACCTTGGTCAGCCATGACTTGAATAATATTAACGGCTTGTGTCGGAAACACAGTTAAAATACAGCTCTGTACACGAACAGTTATAAGCTAGAGTGGCCTGAAGCTAGAAAACTCATTAACCAAAAGGGCAAAATAAGGTGCAGTATACAAATGCAAGAAAAGAATGATGTTTCCACCTTGACGAATGAATTCACTTAAAACGGTCAAAGTTACAGTTTCCACAGTTAGTTGCAAATGATTCTCTTCATTGAAAAAGCTGGGATGGAGAAACATTAGTCCTTTGGGAGCCTGTTTGTGTTCCATCTGGGTGAGTGCTGAGGACTGCAGGCACAGGGTTTTTGTTTTTGTACCAAACAAGAAAACAAAAACCTTTTAGCATCCTGCGTTAACATCACATCAGTTTTTCAATTTGCAAAAGAGCAAATCAAACACAGAAAGAAAGGGTGTGCAGAGAGAGAGAAAAGCAAGGAATAGAAGGCTATAATGACAGGGCTCCCAGGAGGCTCATTATCTTTCAAAAATGACCCCTATTACCATCCAAAAAGAAATCATTTCAGATCACGGCAATGTTTCATCTGTGGTTAAGATGTTATATTTAGACATTTAGAAAGAAATGTGTCTAAAGATAGGGAGTCATGACTGAAATCTGGCTTTTGAGGTTGAAAAAACAACCTTGACTGTTGGTAAACACGACAAGACACACCTTTTTTCTGGAGGCTACAGACTTTGTATGCTTCGACTTTCACTTTGGCTTGTGTGTGTGTGTGTGTGTATGTTTGTGTGTGTATAACAACACCAGACTACTTCTGTCATCATTTGCACGACCACAGGAGGTCACTTGTCAGGAAAAGTAAAACTCCAGCAGTTTAACTATTTGAACAAACAACCAACGCTGTCATGTTTGTTTTGCCAACTGCTCCAAGGGCTCAGACAGTTCCACTGGTGCAACAGAATCCAGATGACATCCACAGTAAAAACATTTCCTGGCAGAAAGGGGGGGTGCTAAATGTCAATGAGATATAATATCAAGCAAGAGATCAAACAACATGGGGAAAAAACATATAACGAAATCTTTTTTTTTAGTGAATTGAAATATGAAATGTATTTTGCTTCTTGTCTGCACGATGCCTCCTGAGCGTATTAATTACACAGCGTGTAATGGCAGAGAGAGGAGTTCAAAGATAAAGCACTCGAGCAGGAACTTCCATGTTTTCCCTGATATCCAGTGTAACCTTGATATTTATATCCCTACAGTAAAAAAGACTGTGAGCGTAAATGCATTCAATAACTATTCATAAAGCAGCCGGGGAGGGTAGAGATCGAGCAAACACAAGCAAACAGAGCTTTTAAGTCTGCAAAGGGCTTTCACCTCCATGTTACCTTTCTTCCTCTCTTTCCTTTTTTTTGGTGTTTCTTTTAGTTCTTACTCCTACGCATGTGGATACACACTGGATGGGACTTTTCTGAAATATTATGTTAATGAGAAATTGTGAGGCAGCCCATCAAATTAAATCCACTCAAAGATGTGTTCTGCTTTTTGTTATGTTTCTTGGATATTTGAAAGATGTATACGTAAATGCTAGAATGGCATTTTAGCGATCATCTGCTAAATGGGTAGACTTTAAGCATGCACCTTAAACTTGAGTTTTAGGAATGCACTTAAGAGCAAGATGTTGTGACAGCACAGCTACTTTGAGGCCTTCATGTAGCCTAGTGTGATGTGTACCAATATTTCCCTTTTTAACACTTAGAAATTTAGCATTTATTAGTGTTTCTGTTTTAAACGCTGAACCTAAGCACACAGAGTAAAGCAAAATTTGAACACCCTGTGAAATGGATGTCAGAGTATTATGTGTCCGGTTAAGACAACTATGAGGTGAGTTGTCACAGTTATTGAAAGGTGCTCACAGCAGACACTGAATTCAGTTGTTTTCAGTTATTTCATGGCTGATTAGACGTCTGATTGGTTCGAGTGAAGAGATGTACTACTACCAGACAGGTGCATCCGGGTACACACCCACTGTGTTCAGAGAGGAGAGGGCCAAGTCAGAATTTAAAACGTCATTCGTTTAAAAAGTGTCCACTCTATCTCCAGTTCTCTGGAAGAGGAATGATAGATAATGAGTTTTCGGATGAAAACTCAGTAGCACTTACTGTGCAATTTAGGTGCACTCCTTTACCTTATCTCCTACAATTTGTCTTTCTGGACAGATTTGACACTTCGTACTCACTACAAGGTATTGTGCTGCAGCTTCTGTGGAGTGTCTCTGATGTAAGTAACTTTGAATTTAAGTGTCTGCCAAATGACTAAATGTAAATGATAGATGGAATAAGTGTACACAGAGCTAAACCCTTAAGCACACATAGACTGATGCTGATCACTTCTTTCTGGTCAGTGAAGCATGACTTTTTAAAGGTCTACTAAGTTTACAGCAATAGACTGTAGGGGCTATGTAAATGGTTTTTGTCTAGGTACAGTACACAGCTTCTCTTGTAATGTTACAGTGATTTTCACAGTGATCCATTTCATGAGAGAATGTGATCTATGGTCGCTATAGTTGGTTGACATTAAATGAGGACTCTGCCTAACTACAGCTTTAGTCAATGAGGTTGAGTAACGCTAGTGTAGGAGAGAAGGGAAATGTCACCATATTCTATAGAGCACTATTTTGGGAAAAAAACATTGCCACAAACGAGGGCATACTGAATGACTCCAGTTAACAATAATAAAATTCCCTTCCAATTCATCTTTATGACTTTTCAATCCCACTTGGAATTTAACCACCATTTTGGGAGGGTTTACCACAATGTCTGAAAAAAATGACTCTGCAATAAACATGCTTTTAAATAGATTACTAAAGGCACATTGATGTAGCCTTGATCCAGCCCCATCAATAGCTGAAATATGGAACATGTACAAATGTCTTTGAGCCTTTGTCTGCCTCTTTATGAATGATATTTTCAATTCTTACTCTTAGTCTATGAGAGTTCTATGATGCACATGGTAACACTACCAAATCCAGTTACATGCCAACAGCAGGGATTCATTCATGGTTGTACGGTCAAGCTGCCTGGATTCATGTTGAAACAAATGTATGGTCCCCATAACCCATGTGTGCACAAAGACAATTCAATAAAAAGTGTGGACGTGTAGGTTAATTTATTAACTTTTGTGCTTTTATGTTTTAACCCGAATCAAGCCAACAACATTCTTAATATCATTGGATTTGTTTTCTTTGCCATTGTATAAGAATGCTTTTGCAGTGATTGTAAGAAATTCCATTTTATAGAAAATAAGGGCCTATTGTCTGCGCTAGGCCGAAAATAGACATTATGTGTCTCGAGAGGCTACACTCCACAAAATTTGCATTTCCATGTCTGCCTCTTATTACTTCTTGAAAAGGGCAAATGTTCACGGTGAAAGGTCCTGAGGATAAATATGACCATGCATTAAATAGGAGGCACCGTTGCCTGCACTGCTCTGACACCACCCTGCCATTTACTCTGTAGCTGACTCAATTCAAGTTTACATCTACACGCCTGTACCACAATTATTCCTCATGGAAGCACAAAAGGTCATGTCTTTTTCATATAGAGTAGGAGCTTGTGGGTAGGTAAGTACAGGGCAGAGGCATCTTGATAAATCCGCCCTGGGGGGTGTTAGGGAGTTGGGAGTTAGGGAGGGTTCAGACTAAGTTGAGAAGGGAGATGTGGCAGGGGAATGAACCAAGAGGGGGGTGAGTAAATGAGACTTGTGAGGAGATCAGATGGATCAGGCCAGTCCGAGATCTTGTGTGTTGGTGGCAAGATGAAACAAGAATGAAGGATGGAATGGATCAATGACAGTTTAAGGATGAAGAGGTGATGACAAAGGGGGAAGAGGAGTCAAGGGAATTGGAAGAGAAGGAGAGGAGGTGGGATGCCGAGCATTACCTTGCCTTTATTGCCAAGGCTTGTTGATCAAAGAAAGATTTTGCACAAACATCTGGATATACACACTCAAACAAATAAGACCAGTGCGGAGACAAGACTATAATAGGCATCTGCTGGTCTCTCTTCCAGCTCTTACTGTACCTTCATCACCATTCACATGTAACTGAGCTTGACTACACAGTCTAGCTCAGATCAGGGACTCACTATAATTGATACTCTGAAGGTGAAGTGAACTGTGACACAGCAGCAAGGAGAGTGAGTAGTTTCTGTTGCCACCTGAATAAACAGTCAGCCCCCATTGTTGCGACTAAAGTTCAATGTTCAGAGCCTCCTTTGTGGACGCAATAGTTCAAAGATGGGGTTATATAGGTGTGGGTGGCAATCTGAGAAGTGAGGGAGCCTATCAAGCTGAACAGAGGCCTTCTGGGCATGTTTGGGGCAGAGGTACTCCTGAAGAAGTAAATGGGTGCTAGAAGACCCAAAGGGCTGTGGCAGGATTGACAAAAGAGAATGACTTGGCCTCAAGAAGGTTCGGGTAAACCATCAGATGAGTCAGGGAGGGAAAGCAGAGCTTGGTCAAAGCAAAGTGCAGGGGGATAACTTCTGTCTCTAACAGAGGATATCATTGGATAGAGGAAGGAACACTGTCAGGGACTCCTTTAGCCATTTATTTCCTCTGAAGACGAGGCAGGGTTTGAACAGGTTTGGACTGCTTTTCTTACATCGCTGCCACTGACCCTGGATAATGGTAGGAAATGAATGGATGAATGGATGGATGGATTCTAAAACACCTTTCAGAGTGTGAAAGCCCCCTTTTTTCACATTGATTCCACTGCGATAACTGCCCTGCACTTGCAACCCTCCGTTTCACCTTAAATTAAATTTTGCTTCCCTCTCTATGATCCTGATGCAACAATTTCTTAATGCCACCTTTCCGTTATCTTGCCACAATGGTCTAATCCTTGCCTGCAAATCCTAAATGTGGCCATGGCAACCCCAGGAATAACTCATGGGGGAGCATTGGGGGAGTTGCTTTTTCCTGGTATCAGAGTACCCTGAATTGCACTTCCTCTTGAGCAATTATGGCTGTGAAGCAAGATCACTCTCTGAGTTGGATTTTCTGGCTCGAGTTACTAGCTGTTACCTCTCAGGAAGAAATTGACACGTTGCCTTCACTGGGGAGCAGAGGTAGCAGTAACTAGCCTCTACATGTGAGATTATTAACACTAAGCCTCTACTGGTTGAAGTTTGTCTGTTCAAAAAAATACTTGGAGACAATGTCCATTCATGATGGAGACAAGTCCGTTGTTCCGGCCTTGTGTTTTTGTGTGATGTGTGTCCACAGGATGTGCTTGTGAGAAGGGAACAGCTAGAAAGATGCAAGCAAATGTGTCTTGTTATGCCTGTAGCCATCGTTTATAGATGCCGCGGTAACATCTGGGTGCACCACAGTCTTACAGTATACATGTTCCTGAGGCAAACAGGATCATTAACATTGAAAGTACAATCTCTCTCCGCAACCTAATCCTGGCCCCTTTGTCAAAAAACTGATGATGAAGCACTTGGTTCAACAGTAGTTTGATCTCCCCACACTCATCTTTTCCAAGGAAACAATATATTCCTGTAAAACATGCTGGGGTTCTCATTTTAGAAGGTAATATGTTAGGTCATATTCTCTTAACCCTGATAAGCAGCAGTATTTCACAGCCAATCTAGCCTAAAAGAGAAAATAATTGAATTTCTTGAATTTTTTTCCGACCATGGAAATCTAATCCAAGAATCCCAAATGGATTCATGGGTCATTGCAGACAACAAATGCACCTCAGCAAATATACACTTTTCAAGTTATTCTGATCACAATGTCTACATTACAAATTATTGTAAATAATTAAAAGTAACACTTATTCTTTCAGTCCCTACCCTGAGCTCATGATTATTTTCATAGATTCTAGAGATGAGTCTGATCAGTCCATTTATAAATATGTATGCAAGTTAGGGCTGCTCGATTAATCGAAATTTAATCGTGATTACGATTATGGGGTCAAACTACCTCCAAACTACTACAATCGAGTTGAAACGATTATTTTTCTAAAGAGACGCGCATGCGCAATTCAGTGCTTCCCCCAAAGCATTCAGCGGCCCAGCTGACTGGCACTCACTCTCAAGCAGCAGTTAAGTGAAGGAGGCGAGTTGTGTGTGTGGTGATCGGCGGTGAAAAAAACAGCGCGAGTGGAAAAGCAGGGAAGGCACCAGCAGACCATTTAGCGGCCGTGCCGCGCACCGTTTTTCTCAAGCGCGCTCCCGCCTGGACCCGCATTTCTCCGCGCCGGTCATAGAGTGCTAGGGTGGCCATCATTAAGGGTTTGAATAACCGGGCACCGATATCCTGGTTTCACGGAGGAATAAGACACGCAGCCGTCATAGGTGTTTACCGGAGCCGGAAGTGATTAAAAAAATAAAGCATAGACTTCAGAATAAGGGCACATATTAATAATCGTTTAAATAATCGTGATTTGGATATTGTCCAAAATAATCGGGATTATTTCCATAATCGAGCAGCCCTAATGCATGTTTGTATGTGTATATTTTGTCAAATGTGTAAATTCCTCTTATGGTAGATAATAATGTGTATGAAGGAGTTAATGTCCTGTATTACATGGTGCATGGTAACAGGCCAATAAGGCAAACCTGGATTAAACAATCATCAAACACATGGAAATCTACATCTTGATTAAGCACCGTTGATAATGGAGGGAAGGATTAGGAACTTTAATCCTAAAGGCAGGATGAAGAAATCCAGTCCTGCCTAGATGTACCAGTGCTTCACCTGCTTAAACCTGTTTAAAAGCAAAATAGGGACAGACCTTCCAGGCAAGTACCGATGTACAAATATTCCATGTGAGACAAGTCAACGCAGAGACGTACTTCACTAGTAGTTTACTAGTTTCTCATTTTATATCTAATCACGTATTGATGTTGAGTTACTTGAAACAAATGTAAAGTGCCTAATTTGAATTAAGCAGAAATACATACGCATCCAAGCAACAACCAGACGTACCTGCCATAAATCTATTAAGTGATATTTTTACACTGTGTGGTTTAAGTAGGTTTGGAAAAGGGCATTCATTATTTCAAAAATACATACAGAAAACTACAGAATCAGTGTGGAATATAAACAGGGATTTGGAGAAATAATAACTTCATACCTTTGCTTACACTTTGGAACAAACAAGCAGTCCAGAAAGCCAAATGCATTATCAGTCAGCCTGACCATGTCCTCAGTAAAGAATTTAAACTAATGCCTTCAGGGCGGCGCTACTGTTCAATCAGGACAAGAACAATGAGGTACTCCCACTCTTTTATCCCTGCAACCATCAGGTTACTAAATGATGACAAAAGTAAGGAGTAGGTGGAGAGCACACCAGTGTTGCTGGGTGTTTCCGGGGGCAGGGCGGTTGTTACTGACGGGCTGAAATGAATTGTGAGTTAAATGTGTGTGTTGGACTGCCTTTGATATATGTTTTTGTCTACGTCCTATTGCTATTTATTGTATTTATTAAGTAATCTATTATGTGAGACTGGAAACTGTGAACGAAATTGCCCATTTTGGGATAAATAAAGTTTTCTAAAAAAAAAAAAAAAAAAAACAATAAATAATATGGTGTTTATCCTGCTCGTGACTTTTGGCCCTAACTGTAAAAAAATAAATATGTAAATACATAAATAATACTAATATGAAAACAAAAACCCTGTAGTGTTTGAAATCATTGCATCACGTTGTTATCACTGAATATTTCTGAACCCCCAAATCAATCACCTCTCTGAACATAACAGATCCCAATTTAATAACCCCCCCATCTCACGATAATAAACCCTTTCCTGCAGGTGACAATTTTCACAGCATGAAACTAAATCCTGTCAAATGTACAGCTATAATTTCCAATTCAGTCTGTTAAGTATGGTTATAAAAATTGGATAAACAGCGGAAATGGCCGGCTGCAAGTGGTTTCAATAGTGATGCTTTAACCCTGCAGCCTTAAAGCCATAGCCACTTTGCATATTTGTATTGATCTGAGCCCAAGATTCTATCATTTTTCTGCATGTGCATTCATGAGTGTGTACACACAGATGCAAATGTGTGCAAATGAACACCCATTCAAAAAATACACGCATGCTTAAACATGTGCGCACACACACCCCAATGCATGTTACGGAATTTCACAGCTCGCCTGTGTTGAATTTCTTTCTGATTAAATTTCATTTACTCCAACTGGGGTTTCATCACCGAATAACAACCAGAGAAGCTGAAGCCCTGATACATACTTACACCAGGCGTCGGGAGAATATCATAGCCATCCACATATCCTCTTTTATTTCTCCCCGCTCAGATTCTCACTTCTTTCCTCTCTTCTCCCTTTTCTTTTACACATACCTACATCCTCACCTCCGACCTTACTCTCTACTCTCAGGTTTTTTATTCCCCTGAATCGCTTCCTCTCGTCCCTCTCCCCTTGTTCACATTCCTCACCCGGCATAGCGGTGTCATGTAAGACACACTGCCTGGCCTAGCAGAACGACAACAGCCCAGAGAGGAAACTACACCATCCTCGACACTCTACATTGACAGAACATCACTGGCCAACAGCCTCCAAAGGCCTATAAACCACTTGGGCCGGAGGTATAAAACATTGTAATGGATAGTGGCGCACTGTGTTTACACAAAGACGTGGACTCTAAAATTGAAGTCTATATTTTGTAGATTAAACTCTTAATCAATTAATTGAGAAAAAAATAACCTACTGTACAATCGATCATCAAGTGCTGAGTTGTCATTTGTGTTATGATTGGTTGCAGACCTATCATACCCAGACGGATCTTATATCCAAACCTGACCTTCTCAATGCCAACACCAAGGAGGCCCATAACTCAACAATACCCAAGTCAACTATGAGGGAAGAGCTCTCTGGGGGTCATGGAGAGGACATCCAAAAGCCTCAAACACTGAATAACAACTAGCTTAACTTCTGTGTGGAGAACACCGCACCCACCAGGACTGCATGGCATTTCTCGAATAACAAACCTCAAGGAGAAAACGGGGGGTTTTAGGTCAGGAACTAAGGAGGAGCTGAACGCTGTAGGGAAGGAGTTGAGGAGGAATATCATGCAGGGGAAGAACAGCTACAGGAAGAAGATGGAGGACCAGCAGCAGTAGAACAACGTCAACGGTGTCTGGAGAGGCCTGAAAATCGTCTCCAACCAGAAGAAAACTGACTCCCAGGGGACCAGGAGTGGGCAAATAATCTGAAACTGTTCCCCACCAAGTATCATCAGTCACCTGCCCCTTCCCCCAGTCTGCCAGCGTTTTTGCAATCCCCTTTCCCAAAGCACTCAGCTCACAGTTAACCCCCACCACCTTCCCCACCAGCCCACTGTAGTGATCATGAAACTGCACTTTACAAGAGGGGTCAGAGCAGATTGTATCTATTGTATCTACTGTGCAATACTAATTTCAGCCGTTGCAATTATCTGTACATATTACTTTTACACTGTATTTACTTGCATTTAAAAGTATAACATCTTTACTTGTTATTGACTTATTGACGCCGCTAAAACTGCAAATGTCCCTCTGGTGGGTCTAATAAAGAATTCTCTTATCTTATCTTATATGGCCCTGTGAGAGGGGAAGTGGACACAGGAAGTTGGGGGGGAAGGAGATGTGTTTTACAGAAAGACAGGGAACTAAAATCCACCCACGGTTGGTTTAGATTAGATTTCTTTATTTATCCACACAATGGGGAAATTCACTTGTTACAGCAATAAAGGAAAACAGAATTAAAGTAACAGTGCCGAAGCACAAATAAAAAAGATCACAATATGTACACTACTCAAACTACACATAATAAGAGTACAGATAACAAACAGATAACAAACAACCTGCAAAACAGACACTGTGCAAAAGCAGGTGCTGGGGATAAAGTGGAATGATGTAAGTGTTATTGTAATGAAAACAAAAATATTATAAGTAATATTGCAACAGTAGTGACCATGATACAGAAAAATAATTAAAAAGTAAGTGACCATAATATAAATAATACTACAACATAGCATACTGGAAATATAAATAATGCAATGTAACCATTTTAAGTGACCATGATATAAATATAGATGTAAAGTGTTGTAAATAAATATTGTGCATGGTAGTGGACTGAGTAAAGCAAAAATACAAACATAAATAAGAAAAATAAAAATACAAATACAGCTATGGTGACATGAGTACAGGACCAGAGTGGGTTCAGGAACGAGCAGAGTAATTACGGGGGGCGAGGCTGAGGTTATCGGCAATTTTCGGTACAGCCTGCATCCTTCCTTGTTGGCAACAGTGTCATTCAGTCTATGTTGTGACCTCTTAGTAACTACTGTAGTACAGCCATGAAGCTCGGTGGTAATTAAATCCCCTAGAGCTGACAACAAATCATTTTGCCAGTGCTGCCTGTGCTGTGACACAATAATGGAAAGCCCTTGTTACAGCTCTGTCAACACTTATTACAAAAATACTGCACATGAGCACCAGTACTTAAAATAAAGCCTGTGTTCATTTTTTTTATATCTAAAAAGTGAATATCTCATTTTGGATGATTGGCTTAACTGAACTGAATGGGCTAGCCTGTGGCCCACAGTCTTTCCCTATAAGACAGGGCTGCTGTGGGCTTATACATTTGTGTTTAAAGATAACTGCTTCGTCTGAGTTACCATAAACACAATGGAAATTGAATGAGTGGCCTGAGCACTGCTGCCCATTTCCAAACAGTGTGTAGTTACTCATATATACAGCCCACAAAGCCAGCAATGTTCAAGATGTTGGAATAACAATGGACAGTGGCCAGGCGCCAGCTGGTCTTGACCATGGCTTTCAAACATGAGGCAGCAGGACATGCACATGCTGGGAGAACACACACGCACAAACACAATCAACACAACTGAGAACCCTAAAAAAAAACAATAACAGCCCCACACTCTGCTGTCAAAAAGACAGGGTGATTGTTCACTACTTTTTCTTGCATTCTTTTTACAGTCTTGCAGAAGCCTTCACACAGTGCTTGCATACACAACACCAGGATTTTTCTATTTTTTCGTTTTCAAGGAAAGCTAGTGTTTACTGGGAGTTTTGGGTGTTTTGCAACCATGACTGGCTTCACAGCTGCTTCTCAAAATCCTTACTAGAATTTCGCTGCATGGCTGTTACTTCGATTTGTTTATACTTCGGTATTTTGTGCAAGGAGGCCCCAGTGCCATTAATAATGAGGAATGTTTGTGTTCCTGTCATCTTTAAACCTCTCCTTAAAGCTAAGACTTGGCTTTTTAGTTTAAAGACGTTCACATTATCAACTTTGACGTGAATAAATAAACAGCCAATAGTAGACTGCAAATAATTCTGACGCTAGTTTCTACAGATTAAAAAAACACTGCTACAGCTGAAACCAATACGATTTTTTTTCAGTCTACAAATACACTTTATATCAGACAATATTGAGGAAGAAATTGTTTTGAGATTGTCGTCATATTGTGAATGGACAAATCCGCTCCTGATGTGAAAGCTGGCATTGGCTGGTAAGAGGCTCAGAAAACATTAATATAATGCAATAAATATGTACAATAAAAGGTCTAGTGTGCAAAGGCCCAAAGTCACAATAATAACTTCCACAACTCACAATAAGAGGTATTGTCTGTACTATGTGTATTGTATGGTGTGTGGTCAGTGTGTCGGAGCATGTGTGAGCTTCCTATTTCCCGATGCTGCCCAGCTTAGAAGACATCAGGCTGCCAGAGGAGCGTTTCATCACAGGGTTCACACGTATACAACAAGAAACTTAAAATGTCTCTTTTCATGCTTTCAATACAGAAAATGTTTAAATACAGAGAGAAAACCAATGTTTTTTTTTGTGGTTGTAGCACAAGTAATTGATTTCAATTCTACTTCTCCAATTGTTTAAATGACTATAATGCCATACTTTCTTAAGCCTTTTGCATGTTTCCTTTAGAGAACAATGAAAGTCCACAATGTATCAGAGCGATATCCTCCACCATAAAAGTACTTCATACACTCCTGCTTTAGAGACGCTGTGACCGTTGTAAAACTGAGCATTAAAGTAATTGGAGGTTACATTATTTTTCTAAGGAAAAACACCGGGAAGAAGTTGCTAGGCAACTGCTAATGCCACATCGGTGATTCATTCTAATTTCACTTTTGTTCTTTCAGTACCAAAGCAGCAATGTCATCCATGCTATTCCACCTTTAGTACAGAAAGAGATGATGGAACTTTTAATATAATATCAAGGTTAATGAGTGGTCATTTTCCATTTAATACATTTTAATGACAATATATCCTGTAGTGAATGTGACCCTGCAGGAGGATAACGTTTGAATGATGGACCCATGTGCCATTTGTCTTAAGGCCAACAGGATATCCCTCGCTGGGTCAATTTGCTTGTCATCCGGTTTCCCACCAATCATTTTTGATCGTTTGAAATTTTGAAGACCCCTATTGAGTAGTTACGTGACAGGACTCAAACCCACACACATGATCTACAGACCCATGTACACACACACGCACACACACGCACACATGCACACGCACACACACACACACACACACACACACACACACACACACACACACACGCACACACACCAGCCTGACACAAGGCATAGACTGATTGGAGGCAAGATGGACAAAGTGAATATGATGGCAAAGAGAAATATTAATCATTGGATTTGACATGTTTCCCCACCACCTGTCAGCCTAATGTTTGTAAGGGTTTAGAAGAGATGACAAGGCAAGGAGGGTCATGCAGGAGGCAAGCGGCTCATTATATGTGATACGCATAGGTGGGCTGCACGCACGCACATGCGCACGCACATGCACACGCACATGCACACGCACTTACACACACACACAGACACACTTACATTAGAGCTGAATACAAGAAACACTCTTATCTCCCAGAATACATGTGTACAAATCCTCCAGAGATCAGAAGCTTTTAGGAACTTCACAATTAGTCTCTTGGAACCTTTATATGCAATCAATACCCAAAGGTCCTTGACCCCAAAACCCTGTTGTCAAATTATCACATTTAGTGTGCAGTTATTATAAAAACACTAACAACAGAACTATAGACGACAAAGAACTGTGCATATGTGTTCATAAAACTATAAAAAAGTAAACACATCAACGTCTATTGTTGCAAAAAAGCAAAGGATGAGTCCTGATGTTCATGCTTGTGATGCAATAAGAAGCACCACAGTAAAGTGATGATGATACCAATCAAATGTCCCGAAGGTATCATGTTAACAGTTGCAAGATGTGTAAAGTTGTGAGGTAATTAATATGTGATACAATTCTTTGATTTACAACGCTAATGTTTTCTGTAAGGGAAATCCAAATAGTCGATAGATGAACCATCGGGCACATTACATTTTTGATCTGATGAAAGGGTTTGATGAAAAGTCGGGGACTCACAGAAACAACTAAAATAACATTTGTTGTTTAAATTTTTTACTTCAGATCTGATCAGCCGACTTTCCATAATAAAGAAATGGAAACAGAGGCTTGAACATAAATTATGGACCAAATTCCCTGATTGTGATAATCTTCCACTTTTTCTGTAATATTGGAAGTGAAAAAACTTAGAGGAATAGTTGATGAAGAAAAGATAGTTTTTCCATGTAAACATGCTAACATTGTTTTTTAGGCTCTATACTGTGTCTTCTTGCTTATTGTGCACATTATTTGGCTGCAGACTGGAGTGGATTTTTTCCAAAAGCTAAATGTTTTGCCAATGAAGACAGGTTGTTATAGTTGGACTAAAACTGGAGCAAGAGGAGAGAAAAATAAAGGAATCAATAGGAGCCAAGGGACCAAGTGTGTTCTGTGTTGGGCTTTGTTCTGCGCATAAATGTACATGTGTGGTGCTGCCTTCAGAAAATGTGTAAGCTGCATTGTGGCCCCTTGCCCCGTTTTGATCTGTCCCTTCCTACGAGATTTCAGACAAACAGGCCTTAGCCTTCTAGCTTATGCAGTTTAAGCCAAGATGAGTTGTGTGGGTGCCACCTACTCACTGCAGCTTTCTGTCTCTTAGTTCTCTCTGCCTCACTTGCACACCTCCTCACAGTCACATTTTCTGCCTTGCTTGAATATTAGGTAGGTATATGTTTGGGCTATGAGGAATTTAATGCAGATTTTTTATCTCCATCCTGAATCATGGTCCTAGGGCATTTAAGAACCCTCTGATTGTATATATATATTGTTAAGTAGCTGTTCTACCCAAGTTTTTAATAGATTAAGGATTATATGTAGTTGAACGGCTGTGGATTCAGTGGTTAAAACGACTGCTATATGGGGGATCATTTTTTAAGAGTAACTTTGCGACTGCCAAGTAGAAGTCTCCCCGGTTCCTGTTGGCATAAAGTTCCCAAGAGACCAAAAGCAGAGACTGGCGTGGGTTATTTTTCCGAGGCTGCAGGCAGGTACGAACCAGTCACCTTGAAATGACTGGTCTGCTGTTTGGATTTTATTCTGGAGTTTACCACACACAGTATTCTGCAACATGTACTTATTTCATCACTCTGAAACAGTGTTACTTGGCATCTTTTGTGAGGCTCGTCTGTCAAGGCTCAGAAATCATTAGTTGAAATGAGATGGCAATTGACACAGACTGTAGGATGGTGGAGGGGTTGGGAGAAAATAGATTGAGGGGTTAGGCAGCCCGTCAGCTGTAAATACTGTAGACGTGACACCGTTATTCCATTATCAGTGTTTCGAGATATCTTAGCTCCACATTTTGCAGGAATTAATGAGTTAGCATAGCTAATATGTGGCAGACTTTGTTAATTGCAAATATGCAAATCAGATACTACATCATTTTATTTGGTATACTTCAAATAGAGGATTTTTTTGCCGCTACAACATGACTGATAACTATGGGCAATTAGTGCTTGATTTACCACTGGTGCACTGTAAACAGTCTGGTTGTCCAAGTAATTTGTCTATAATAAGACCAAAGAGGGAACTCTGGGTCAAAGGCAAAAGACATACTAGAGCACGACTGGGCTGGAAAAGGCGACAGAGGGCTGAGGCTCGCTGTGCTCTACATTTTAATTGAGAACAAGTTAAGCTGCTGATTTAATCTGTGTCCCCTGTCTGCAATAAGAGGTAGCCATGTGTAAAGCGCTTGTATCTTTACCCTTAACGTGGCTTGCTTCCTTTTGTAGATAGTGTTTACCAAGATTGGATTTATGCCGTGTTATGAGTGTATATCAGTGTGTCTGTGTGCATATGTCTGTTTTCCCATTTCCAAATCCTCAAGTGGTGAACTTGCTTTGTCTACCGGCGTCTTTTCCCCCGGAGGTACAGTACCGTCGCATCGCAGCGTAGGAGGCGACAGGGGGATTTACAGCAGCTGCGGCCTCTTTAGTAGATATCACTTTACAAAAAAATGAGCAGTGACTTGACGAAATACTTCCCTACAAGATACTTTTCTTTTGAAGAACAAAGCCAAGGGATGGATGGTGTTTCACTCTCTCAGGGACTTGCAATATTATGTCACGGAGAAAAACCATAGAAGGTAGGGAGGAGAGGAGTTCAAATCAAATACAGTGTTGTGCTGTAGCATATGACGACAAATGGTATCAGTGTGTGTGGGCTGGGGCCCTGGGGAATATATTGTATTATCATTAACAATACCAATGTTTTGCAATTAAAATCCAATTCATCAGTGTGAGTGGGCGAGCTCATTCGTAATACAATCCTTGGCAATGAGTTCCACTGGGTATATTATATTTATCAGTGATTTTGACAACATCAAAACCTGTGCCAAGAAAGGGACAGAGAGCTGGGATAATGAGATCTCAATGTCCAGGCTACATGGCCAGTCCAACAGCCCTGACTGTCACTCAGCTCCTAAAATAAGCACTAAAGGTTCATGTCAAGGTGTGTGTGTGCGTGTGTGAGTGTGTGTGTATGTGGAGAGAGAGAGAGAGAGAGAGAGAGAGAGAGAGAGAGAGAGAGAGAGAGAGAGAGAGAGAGAGAGAGAGAGAGAGAGAGAGAGAGAGAGAGAGAGAGAGAGAGAGAGAGAGAGAGAGAGAGAGAGAGAGAGAGAGAGAGGAGGGAGGGAGGGAGGGAGGGAGGGAGGGAGGGAGGGAGAGAGAGAGAGAGAGAGAGAGAGAGAGAGAGAGAGAGAGAGAGAGAGCAACAGAGAAAAACAGAGGTTTGTGCTTTTGAGGGTAAATCTGTTGAATTGCCTGTGTTAAAATGGGAGATGATCAATTTGAGCGAAGGTTTGAACATAGGGAGGGAACCAGACCCGATTCTGGCTCAGATACACATTGAGTCAATATGAAAATCAGTGAAGTGCCGGGGGAGGCTGCCCTGTGAAAATTCAAGAAACTGTAACAAAAAAAATGAAGCTGTGGCTTTTTCTGAACATATCAGGCTGTCTTTTCATCAGAATTCAACACATGCTTAAGACATCAAGGTTGTCACGGGTGAGGCCAAATATGGGCCATAACATAACCCTGACTGATGTCCCATAATTACTTAAGTAAAACAAATATTGCACAAATTGAATCAAAATGCTCATCTCACAGATCGGGAGCAACATTTAGTTTAAAACCAAGTAAAAGTACAATTCATTCCCTGAAACATGTCTGTTCACAATGTTTACAAGAAAATGTCCAATTCTTCTGTATAAAAATATCATTCTTGTTTAATAGTGGCCAAATGTCTTACTGGTTAGCCCCCAACAACCTCTGCAAATCAAAACAAACATTTCTTGGTGTTAAAGCATCTGCAGAAATGATGCGAGTGCACTATTCCCTCATTACAGCCGACAGGCATCTTGAATATCCCATGGGGTGGTGCAGCACAAAGAGGTGAGAGAACCATGCTCCCAGTGATCTTACCATCTGTTACACAGGGATTGATTTCTGCAGCATCTGGCTGAATGCTTGTCTACATTTCAATGACCTGCATCACTCCCTGGCTCTGTCTCCCTCACCCACACAATCACATACATACAATGTAACGGATCTATACTGATTGCACACGTATACATACACCTCCAATGTGTGTGTGTTTATTTTAATATACATTTATATTGAAGTAAAGTCCATGGATATTCCTTTTTATGAGCATTGGGCACAATTAAACAAAAATATATATATTGCAAAATCACATAATTTACTGCTGCGTAATTTACAACCAACATGCACTTTATCTAATGAATCATGCATTTAGTCATCTTTAGAGCAGTTCCATATTTAATGGGAATCCATTTGATTGATTAGCCAGTGTGCTAATGAAGAGAAATGCAAAGCAACATAATTGAGTATGGTTGTATTTCCATTTACAATTGATGCATCTCCGATTGTATAAACACACACAGATTCTGTCATATGATACCAAAGATTATATAAAAGAAACTAACACACTTTCATCCTATCAGACAAAACTTTGAATAATAACATTGCAAAATAAATAGCTGTGAACTACAACTCTATTAATGCTTGAGAGTATTTTTTGTATTACCAGGAATCGTTACGTTGCCATAGATTCAGTGAGTTACACTGTTGGCCACAGCTTGAGCCAACAGTCAGTTCCTGTTTGCACGGCGGCCATTAATGTACAGACAAGTATCCTGCAATTTATTCACTTGAAGACCTCCGGGTCATTAATTCAAAGCAAAAAAAGACTTGAAGTATGAGCCTGTATCTAATTCTGTTCGCTGCAGATACTTACATTAAATCAAAATCTCTTACACAGTCTAAGTTATGTCCAGTACAGTTCAAGAGCAGGTTAATTCTTCCACGACTATAGACTTACCATATACCAGATAACTTATAAATATTGGACGTCTATGACTTAATTTGCATTATAACGTTGGCCTTTTTCCAGACAGGGTCTTCTGAAGATAGTTATTAAGTCATTAGAGATGACACCAAGTGAGAAAAGTAAGACATTGAATTATGAGTTTGAATTCATTTTGACACGTAACGCACATATTATTATTATGAATTCAGCATAGTTTTAACTTTTGCTGAAAGGATTATAGAACAATCTCAATGTTTTACAAAAAAGAGCATTATGCACATTTTCCTGTGACAACCAAATGATTATCTTTGCCCATTTCTGCATGGATACATCACTGCTCTGCACGGCTTCCAAGCCGTGGCCACATGGGACAATGGTTGAATGCTGATCTGAGGGAGCAGGGATGTAGTGTGTGGGATACCAAGTTGCCTACTGTCCATGGGTGTCCAATTGAAGTCTCGCTTCAAACACTATGCAACCACATCATGTGGGCGTGTTTGCACATGTACTCCTCTGCATGTTGAGCTATTTATTTGTTTGCTACATTTACTAGCCCGCCTCAACCGAAGGAACACAAGAGTGCAAGCAAAACAATCACTCGCTTGAGGTAAAGAAAGCTGGTTTGATGTGGTAACAGCCAGCAACCAGCGCTTAGCCTTTGAAAACAGAACGACTGGGATGGTTTGGATTCCACAAAGTTACACTTGATGTTTGAGAAGAGACGAAAATTAGAACACCAAGTATATAAAAAAAATGATCCAAGATAATGCTGAGAAATTTCACTTACCACCATAAATCTGAATGTTGTGCTAGAAGAAATATCAGGGAATCATCTGCGAACCATGTAGTTGTTGAGACATTTTATTCTTGACCAAAACAGTCGATTGACATACAGAGAAAACATAATGGCTAAAACTTATAGTTAGACTTAACCAGTCTTGGAGAATAGGTGTTGTTCTATTTAAAAATTTATCAGTGTCTTTATCTGCGTAATATGCGAAATATTCATGATTTTGGGAGTAATTTTGTTCACTTTGTCATACGGAATGGGGAAGACTGGGATCGAACCATGACGCTCTAGTCAGCCACAGGTGATCCTCCCCATGTTTCTCATTCCCGACATCATTACCTCTGCCAAGGTCAAAAAAGCCTACAAATGCCACTACTTCTGATAGTAAAAGGAGAAAATGAGGTTGCCTGGTAATCAGAATGATTTATTACCTCCACCAAGCACGTTACGTTTCAATTGATATTTGCTAAAACCACTGAACCAATTTTAATGAACCATGTGGAGAAATTTCTGATTCCAACCGTTAATCTACATCAGGACCAATATTTAATGGCTTCTGCCCAGGGCCAGGCCCCATCCCTCCGTTTGATGGTCTTTGCATATTACAGCTAACAAATAAACCATCAAACAGACCAACAGACAGAGATAAAAACATAAGGAGGAGCAGAAGGTATTGTCCTCATTTAAAGGTTGCAACAATATAGAGAAGAAAAAAACCTCAATACTGAATACAGAATAAACAGACAAGACATAAAAAGTTCATGAGGAAATTGTATTTTGAAATGAAATAAACTAAAGGCCACTGTGGTAAAATCCTTATACAAACACGGTCAATGCCACTACATTTCGTTCATGGCTTTAAGAACAACACTGGGAAAAAAATGCTTAGCTGGTCAAATGGTTCACATTCTGACTTTGACTCGGGCGTTGCCAACAAACCAACTTATCAAAACTTTGTTCTCATCTCATGATGTGCACCATCCCTTTGTCTTTGTTTCAGTGAGCCTGGGATACAATCTTCTTGCTACATTGCCAAAAGGAAACTTTCATTCTTTGACATATCCATTAAAATGCAGTGGTGCGCCACAGCTAATAAAAGGAGACAGAGGACAACAGCATGACCACCTAACGGCATCATAAAGTTAGTGAGGGGAGCATAAATAATGGAACGCTCATTTTCTCAAACGCCTTTTTCTGTAGCGCAGGTTTCTGCCGGGCTGCATGGAAATCAGTTAGAATGTTGGTAGAGGCTCGGATAGAAAATATATGAATGTCATGCCACTGACTAAATAAATTAGGTGCATTGGAGCTGTAAAGTAGTTCTGTCAGAATGAAAGATAAAGTATAGAACCACGAGGTAAAGAAATGTCGGAATGGACTAAAGTAAAAGCATAATGCAGATTGGTTTCACCCCAACACACATTCCGACTGAAAAATGTAAATTTAGTCAAAATCATAGCTACCTGCAGTTCTTGGAAAAACACTCACTGAGGCCAACAGGCAGGCTACTCTACCATCCTGTAGAAGCCATTTATGTATTTTACATACTGCATAAGATTCATATTCCTTTATTTTCATTACTCTGAATCTATCTCTTGTATTATGTGCATCTGCGATTGCATGTTCCAAATAACCTGCTTGAGAACTTCGTAAAAGGCATCCTATATGATGTTCTTTAATACAGTCGCTAGTAATGGTAGCGAGGGACAAACTTTTCGGAGGGTCTCTGTTAACATTTATTCCCATGTTTGTGTAGGAGGTGAGATAGTAGTTCCCTCCTAGTGGACTGCCACTGTCACACTGATGGGAGAATAAGCCATGTCGGGGGGGAGCAGGTGACACTCGTGTACGGTGCTGCATGGGTGAGACTCACAGCCGGGAGGATAGATCAGGCTGTGTGAAAAAGAGGCAGGGGGGCAATTACACAAAGACGGAGCGACACAGAGAAGGGAGTTTGTTTGCCACAGCATGGAGACCATTGCTGAGTGAGAATGGAATCTATTTGCCACAGAGAAAAGAGACAGCTCTTCCTTTTCGGTCCCCTTGTCTCTCTGCATGTCCCTTCCGCTGTCCTTCCCCACATGGTTTCCACCCTCCATTGTTATGACCTAATTTCCTTTGAGGACATCTCTTTCCTCTTACAAATGGCAACCTCACTGCCAAATCGTTCATAGGGTTCATGTCTGAAGGTCAGTGCCAGGCTGACATGCACTCGGAGGAGAGATAACCTGGCTGAAACAGATGACAAATGCTGATTCACATACAGAGGAAGAGAAAGTCAATCTCTTCTAAATTGGGTCTGGATTGAACACGCCAAATCTATTTCAGGTAATTGCCATGGGCGATGTTCACAGAACAAGTGGAATCCCTCGATGCCTTCATTTAGATGTTCTGACTTAGATCAAAACTCATTGTGCAGGATTCCTAATTTCACTGGGTTTTCTCATTTATTCTGAGTCAAAAATAAAGAGGGAGCAAGTGGTTTGATCAAGAAGTTTGATAAAGACATCTTAAAATGAGAAAGGTACTGGAGAGGAGCAATTTTATGCTTTTCAGCTGGTTTTGTTTTAAGTCATCAGGTGATCTATTTGTTTCAAATCCTAACGTTTTACTTGACTTGAAGTAGGTCTATACATGTAGTGAATAATACAATATCACTTGTAACGATATCTTTAGAAGTGCTGGTTGAATTACAAACTTCATTTGGGGAAGTTACCCACATAATGAAACACCACTTTATACAACTTTTAGAACTAAAGCTATATAGACAAAGTTATCAAAGTAACATTTTATATGCCCATTATACCTCTACCTCATGTGTTTAAATTTCTGTAATCCTGTACTGAGTGTTATGTGCTGCAATTAAGTGACTGTGATAACAGGGAAAACCTGTTGTCTGGCTGCTTATCTCACTCTCCTGGGGAAACATCAAAGTTAAAACTGTGCCAATGTTACTATATTCTCAGATCTCTTCAAAATGTAAGCTCTGCAATGGAAATGAAGGCCAACGCCATGAGAATTAAACAAATGTTGTATGAAACATTTTTTGTCTTGATGTCGAAGGGGAGGAGAGCATCACGTGGCTGAAGCTCACACCTTTGGCTTTGGGAACAAATGTGTATTTCCGACTTCTGTCAGCTGAAGCAGTGTTCTTGTCACATATTGTAGATGTGCAATACTTATAATAGATTAAGTCTGATACTAAATAGATGGAGATACTCAATCACAGCTCTGGATTAATGGCAGGTCTCTGTGCTAATGTACTTTGTGGTGATCAGAGTGCCAATTTCCTCTTGTTTGGATACTCAGCACTTAAGACAAATGCAATGGTCTTAATCCATTTTGTCAGCCTAATACTTCAGACACAGTGCACTGCTGATCGTGCTCAAATCACTTTCGAAATTGTTAAGTAACATATTGTAACTGATTAACCTTAGACGACCTTCTCTATCGTCTAAAATAAGACGATAGCTGTTGAGCGTTGGAATGTGTTGTTGGTTGTTAGCTGGATACAGTATGTGTTGTGCTCAGAGTCAACTGCGAAACCTTTGAAAACTGCTTAGCATACTGGAGAAACTTTTTGGGAACACATTCTCTATAAATAGCAGTGGAATTTGAAAACAGAACACTGTGTATGTGTTTGCGTAGGGAGACACGAACAGAGACCAAATGTGTCAGGGAGAGAGAGAGAGAGAGAGAGAGAGAGAGAGAGAGAGAGAGAGAGAGAGAGAGAGAGAGAGAGAGAGAGAGAGGGAGAGAGAGAGAGAGGGAGAGAGAGAGAGAGAGAGAGGCAACAGGAGTCGGAGAGAGTGACGAGGGGATACAAAGGCTAATTTATCAGAGAGATCTGTCTTGCCTTTGTTCACCTCAGAAACTTTGGAGTTTAAGGACACTGCGTCTTTGTTGTTTGGCAGGAAACACTCAGAAGGGCGTGAAAGAATAACTTTTAGGAGATGACATACCTCACTTCTGCAAACCCTCAAATCTAAATGGGAAAGAGGCTCCGGTGCTTATCTGACTGTCAGCATATAGAGCCACTTTGACTGTCTCATTCAGTCGGAGGACTGGAGTGAAAAGCCTCCGGTCATCAATTATGCACAAAATGTGCAGATGATGGAAGCCACAGACATTTGGTGAATGATGGGACATTTAGAAAAAATACTTTCTAACGGAAGCATACTATTGGAAGACTAATTTTGTTCCTTGACTGCTCCATGTATTACTTCCTGAGCAAAACCCCATGGATCCTATCCATCCTCACATTTGGCTATTTCTCTCAATCATATTATCATTTTTAAATCTAAGCGCAAACATTCCCTGGTTCATATAACAATGCATATAATAACCACAGAAATATTGTTTATCTATCTGCCTTATTAGCCATGTTCATCTTCACCCTTTCTGTCTACTGACAACAACAAACCTGTCCTTTTCAGATTCATGGCATGACAATAAGACTGTCGTCAAAAAACATATACAGAAGATTTACAGTTAGTTCACTATATTATCCTTTAAACATTGATATAGCACCATACAACTATTTTATATTTAAAGATATAGTAGAGTGATGAGCAGAGAACGCTCAGCAAGCTTCTCTGTTCTTCCGAGTGCCGTACAAAGTGTTCAGGTGAAAGTGACCTTCCAGAGTTTCGTCAAACTAAAGAAACATTATTCTTCAGCTAAAAGGCCTTGGAAAAAGAAAGGGATCAGACCAGAGTCAATCTTTGCTTGGATTTTCTTGAGACTGAGAGCAAACTACAAACTGCAACAGGGCTCAAAGTTAACTCTGAACTGGCTCCTATACTATAACGCGATTTCAGATGTGACCTCCTGAGGAACTCCGGAGAATTGGGTCTGGACTCTCTCCAAATGTTTCTTTTCACGCAAGAACAACACAGCTGAAGATTCTCTACTCAGAGGCGTTCACAATGGCAACAAATCCTCCTGAGGATTCAGATGAGGGGTGAGGGTGAGGGGCAGAAGCATTTTGTTTTTGAAACCCTGGAAATCTGGAGCGCGGTTTCATTTGCAGACTGGCAAACCATTTGTTTTGGTCCAAAAATCAGATGCTCAAGTGCAACGTCTAGTGACAGTGATTATTTTATATCCAATCTTTAAAACTGTTATCAAGTGTTTACTGCTGATTCAAAACACATTATGGGTGATACATTAGCATAGTTCTCCGATAAGGATGTTGACACTAATAAATGCCTGAAGCATAATGTTTTGAAACATATACTTTATGAAGTATCAATAGAGAGTGGGGCAAGCTTGAGAAAAGGTAAAGCATCAAATCCCAGAGCTAAGCCTTGGCCTCACAGCGCTGCCTCCCGACTCCTGGAGGATCCACTCCAGAGCTGGATCAGCATGCTGAGTGAGATCCGGTACAGTCAGAGGAGAAATCACCGGAACACAGGGAGCTTAAGAGTCCACTGCTCTGTAAACAGCCAACAACAGCGGGGTTCTCAGTTCACACTCAACCCCAGATGGGTCAAAAACAGACAATCGAGGTACAGAAACTCCTCTGACCGCTTAACTCTGCGGTAGACTGCCTATTCACAATTGAGTTTGAGTTCTGGAATGTAAAACAGCTTTTAGTCATTCTATAAAACTCATTATTACTGATGTTTGTACAAAACTGTTAATTCAAACAGTTTCTTTGATTTAACCGTCTGTTTCATTCAAGCTGTTCGTCCATATCGCTCACGTATGCATTCATACACCCAGCGGATAAACTGTTTGTAAAGTTGTGCAGCAGGACGACATTTATTGCCCAGAAGTAAATCCACTTGATAAATCCTACAGTGCCGAGGTCATTTTGCTCATCTGTAACAGATGTTTACGGCTTCGTTGACGCTCTACTGGTGGTAAGCAGTTGGTAAATGGAGCTCAGCTCAGGTTCAATTAAGGGGACAACTTTATTCACTCTCTCATGCGCCTTCATTTATTACTTCTCCCTCGGCCGCTCCTATTGGCTCGTATCTGTTCATATACTGCCCTGCTTCCCTCTATTATCCAATCACATTAAAATCTAAAAGGCATCTGCTCGGAGCTTCACTTCGCCCCATCGAATGCGTCCAAAGGTACAGACAGCCCAAACCCCTACAAGGTTGTTGACTTGATTACTGCCGATAAAGTTCCAAAATAATAAATGCTCGCCTGGTGCTGAAGATGTCTATGAGTTAAGTTTTATGTCACTCTTAAAAAAAGAAGTCGGCAGCTTATTTAAATTAAATGCCAAGTGTCGCAGGTCACTCATAAGAACTTTACAATCCATGGCACCTGTCAGTTCCCTCGCCGCCAGCGATCTTTCACATCCTTTCACAACTCGAAGTAGAAAGTGAAGGGGAGGCAGCGAATTAGCCTTCAGTGCAATGTTTGGTTTTTCTCTACCAAAAAAAATATTCAATCCTGAATGACAATCTCCTATTACCGGTCCAATTAGCTGCTTCCAGCTACTGAAGGTGGTGTCAGCATCACACCACGTAGCCACTCTGCCATCTTCACACTCGAAAACAGATAACTAGAAACAGAGTGATGCTAAATTTTGTATATAACATTCTTGATCATTTTCAGACTCATCCCCTTAACTAAACTTATTAATATCTATACAAAAAAAATCTAAAGTAGGACTAGGGGTGATATGACCAAAATTCTATAAAGATAAATATTGACAATTATAAAGATAAATGTATAAGTAGTATAGTATAAAGCGAGTTTTGTTCCTGAGTAAAAGTTGTGGTTTAAAACTTTTTTTTATGGACAGAGGAAGGCAAACCCTTTAAATCATGTATGTGTTGTACCTCCTAACTGTGCTTGTTTAATGCATAAGAGTTATATCCATATATTTTTGACTTTGGTTACACTGTAATTGTCGAAAATTGTATTGTGATAATTATTGCCCCAATGTAAAATCTACAATTCAACAGCTTTGTTGTATATCGTTTGACTGGTCTGATTGGAAAACTACAGTGATGAGCTGGGTGTCCGAGTTTAAAATGTGAGGACAGATTGAAATATACAAATGAAAATCAGGAATGTCACAGTCTGCGTGCACAGAATCCATTGAGGTAAGTTCTGAGCAGTAGACAAGTGTTACTATTACCTCTGTTGTAATCTGCTGGGTTCATGGCTTGTCCACTGTGAGCTATTAAACTGCTGCTGCATTCAACTCCAGGAGCTTCCCATTCCGATGACTGCTGACCTGAGACGTGATCAACCCAGTCCTGATTAATGGCTCTCTAAACCTCTGTGGAGGCAATCACACTCAGAAGGCCTCGGCCAAACTGGGACAAATGGAACATTCAGCAATCATCCTTTATTGCATCAATAACCTCAGTTATCGATTGATCGGCATTCAACTTTTAGTGGCGCAACATGCTTTAATTGCTGTTGTGTGACACATTGTTATTGGGCATCTGAGCCCCTGAAAAAATGGGCTTTCAATACATTTTACAAAGCTGGGTTCAGAGTAAGAAGATCTAAAGATATTACACAAGGTAACACATGGTTTCCATGCTAATCTGCATGTGCAGAGGTGAGCAGTCACTGATGACATTAAGAAATTGGACTCTTACGAAAGTAGCCCAATACTTAAATTGGTTTATTCACTTAAAGCTGAGGTAGTAGAACCCCCTCCTTTTTATCTCTCCATGGAAGTGTTATGGCTCATTTGGGCTGAGAGGGAGGGACTTGTCTCTGTCTAAAGGGCCTGGTGGTGGTGGTGGTGGTGGAGGTGCTGGTGTATTTCAGGGACAGAGGCAAATATTGCCCTCATCAATCTAATGCCTGTCCCCTTGAGATAATCATTCCCACAGAGCAACATGGCATCTCATTAGACTGATTTGCTCTCAGTGTCGGTCGGCCTCAGACACCTTCACAACAAAAACTCTGGCGTGAAAGAGCGCACACACTTAGATTATTAGACAACCTGATGGCACAAGCTCTCACACCTATGGTACATTGGCATAATTGGTCAAGTGTTGTTGTTTTCTATTTTCCAGGAGGGTTTCATCAAAGTATGAGATGAAATGCATAAAGTCAACCTTCTTGATAGGATATCAAAGATGTGAATTTACTTTTAAGACACTTAGGTCAACAAACTCGAAATTTGACACGTAAGATTCAATTATTTTCTTTAAAATGACCATGAAAACGTCATAAGTGATTCCGAGCACTTACAGATGGGATATCACCCATATGCGTCCTTCAAGGCGTCCTGAGACCCATATGCTCAGACCACATTCAGCCTGGGCGACATATGAAGGAGCATTTACGATTGACAGTGTCCATACATTGATTTGGTTCTTGTCACTGCCACAATATCAACACCGATCTCCACATAACTAATTACTACTACCCTACCCTACTTTAGGGTAAAATCTTCCGTTGCTGCAGACCTGACTTCTCTCTCTCTCTCTCTCTCTGTCTCTCTCTCTCTCTCTCTCTCTCTTCGTACATATATGGTAAATATATCTATCTATATCACTTATCAACTATACAGTCATACTGGCTACAAACATCTTGTCCTCTTGTTTGGTCATCACAAACACAAGTAATATATATAATTATTTGCAGGGGCGGCACAGTGATCCTGCCGCCTCACAGCAAGGGTGTTCCTGGATTGAATGCTATCCTTTCTGTCTGGTGATTGCATGTTTTTCTCATGTTTACGTGGGCTTTTTCTGGGTACTAAAGCTTCCTCTCACAGTCCACGTACGTGTGAATGTGAAACTCTACGTGTTGGCCTTGTGATACGTTGGCGACCTGTCAAGGGTCATGTGGGATTGCCTCCAGCCCCAAGTGACCCTCAAGAGATAAACTGTATAGATAATGGATGGATGGATTAATTGTATTTAGAGCAGGGGAGTGAGATCTGATCACAAGTGGTCACGGGAGACACATTCAGGGTGTATTTTGATGCCTGGTGGGAAACTAACTTAGAGCTGTTCACTTGTGATCAGGTCTGAACAGGGCCAATAACTATTTACCTACACTTAAAAGCATGTATGTCGAAATAAAATCTCATTCTAGCAAAGTCGCCAATACCCTTTAGCTTAAATATTTTCTGACTTGCGTGTGAATGCATCATATGAGTGTAAAAAGCCCCAAACCCCCGAATGTATCCTCAGACAACCCCAGCCAGAGGGTGGAGACTACAGAGAAGATTTTAGAGTGACCTTTTTACCACCCAAGACACAGCCTTAACACACACATACACACACTCACACACAAAATCATACACCACCAACCCCAGAGCCTCTGATTCAAAAACAGGCTTTGAAACTGGGAGGTTTGGACGAGGGCCATGCTAGCGAGACAAGGGAAGAATGGGAACAAAACCGAACAGGCGCTCTGTGGATTTCCCAGGACAGGTTCTGCTTCTTTGCCCGGGGCCTCGATCTATCAATCTGCAACAATCTGCTTTCAGGTGAAAGACTATAAGCAAACTCTTGCTTTAATTAACTACTTACACACAGATGGGAAGATATCAAAGAACAGACATCATTGTTACCAAAGAGAAACACAGACACTGTTAAATAATCTATCATCTAGTAACAGATATAGTTCAGCTCATGGGATACCACGCCGTATTCTCTCATCTTCCCAAATCTCACCTCTCTCTTACTCTTACCAACTGTGCTGCTGGAGATACATGAAACTAGGGCTGGCATGTTCCCTGGACATTTTAATTAGCAAGTCTTTAATTCATCCTGACCCTCTTTCAACTTCGATCAGCCAGCGGGGGCTCTGATAAGGACCTGTCACTCACACACAAACACCGGGGTTACTCAACAGCAAATTGTCTCTCCGCCATTCGCAGACGCTCTCTACCTGTGCTGTCAGGGGAGAGCCGTTCACGCTTCAGTGAAAACTAAAAGCCCAGCGAGAATGGAAATATTGTGCGTTAGCGGTGCTCATTCAGCCACACTCTCTATTCACAGCCGCACTCTGCCCGTGACAGCGTGGAATACAAATGCACTCCTTGATTATTAAGAACAAATTTGATGTGTTACAGTATTAGCTTGCAGGATCAAAGACAAGCATTGGGTTTCGGTCTTGAGGTGGTGTGAGAGCCAGAAGCAGCTCCGAGGAAAAATATAACCACAGAAATATAACTTTAGTCCCTGAATGAACACAGTAAGCTCTGTTGAATTAAAGCACTTGAAGCAAAGCTGCTGAATTACAGGTCATAAACAGTTCAGGTTTGAATATTTACAGTGGTGGCAGAGCACTGCTGATGTGCCGACAGTTGTTTCCCTATTGACAATATGCCAATGTTATAGCTTGCTTATAGATTATTTATCACTTAATATAAAGGATGCTTGGAGGCTACTGTCCTATCTCGCAATGCTAAAGACACTGAAAAGAAATTCCTGAATCCAGCCATTTATCTATGATCCATTCCAAAATTTAAAAGGTTTTTCATTCGGCCATTCCTCAACCCTCGAAAAAATGTCATGGAAAATCGGTTCAGTAGTTTTTAAATAATCCTGCTGAAAAACAAACGGCAATGAAAACATAATCACTGCAGTACAGCATTTGAGTTGATAAGGGTCACATTAAGACACCTTCAATCATTTTTCAGCATCATAAAATGGCCGAATCCTCTGCCAGTACATAGGCCTTCGGAGGACCTGTTCACTGAAACACCGGAGGAATCAGCTGTGTAACTCTTCAGCAGCTCTAGCTTTAACAGTTTGCTTCCTCAGAAAGAACCGAGGTCGCACGACAAATCCTCTCACTGCTCTGTGTGCTAAAAGCTGTGCCTGGCTACTCTGTGTGTGTCGTAGTCTGTGTGTGTGTGAGTGTGTTTGTGCTACATTCCCTTTATGGCTGAATAATACCAGTTGTAATATTGTATAAAACATTTAAATACATACTTTTTTTCCAAGACGTGTTATTTTACTAAACTATCATGCAGTGCTGCACCTTTAAGTACAGAGGATATTCTCTACCAAGGCAGAAATCTTCTTTCAAGGAACGGAATAAGTTTAACCCAGTGTTCAACTGGGATTATTGCATACATAACATACTCAGGTCACATTCCAAACTAGGTCTGGGCTCATGATGTGTATCCAATTTTTGGATCCATTAATATCTCTAACCAGCCTTATTATCCGCTTAATCAAATGTAACACAGTGGCTTTATAATCTGGACAGTGTACTGTCAGAACCACTGTTATCATGCCACCAGATAGTTATAATACAACTCTGACCTCCTCTGCCCCATTATCATTAGATCCATCAGGCAAAGTGGTCCCATCCATCAGCGGGCTCAGCCAGTGACAGCAGCCAGTTTCTGTGCAAGTGTGACTGGTGGTCCTTCCAATTTGTAAATGGGATTGTCAAGCATCTATGAAGGCTGAAACAATACCACCCCTCGCCACACACGGCTGGAGCCAGCTGTCGCGTTTAGCCTCCGTGCCAGCTGCTGCCCTTCACTCTGGTGCTGATCGTATCTGTTGATGCTGCGGTGACTTTGTCTATTGCACTCATTCATCGAGCGCCTTTCCTTCTAAAGTCTGAGCTATCATGTCTGTCTCCTCGCCTCAGCTCCTCCTGATGAATTCTTAGACGGTCTCCCCCTTCTCTAAAAACCCTCCGTCTACTCATTATCTCTTATTCTCTCCTCCTGATCCTTATACCTACACTCTTTAATTTTCTCTCTCACTTGGCTCTTTCTTTGTTCGTTATCTCTTATTCTCCTTGAGACTCCGCCGTCTCTCGCCGTCCGTCCCTCTGTTTGCCATCACAGACAGAGACCTGTAGAGGATATTAACCACCATTCCACAGGCGATATGGTTAGTAAACCAAGACATGGCCAATGACTCGACATGCAGAAATATGACCTGAAGAAAACTAACAAAACCAGAGACTTATGACGGCAGATTTGTGCGACAGTGTGTAACAGTGAATCTTTAATATACTTCCAGGACTAGATAGCAGGAATTACAGTGCACATTCATAAATAACAGCGATGCAAGTGGCGAAAAGTACTTTATGGAGGTTATGTTTCATGGGTTTGGATTTTCCAATTATGCACTGCAGTGGCCCGATAAAGCCCTACAGCAGTTAATAATGCTGACAAAAATCACTGCTCCGCGTTTGCAGGCTGCAGAGTGCAACGGACAGTGCATTAGGCAAAGGTGGCATCTTGAAATAACTGGTCCTTGGTTCTTTAAGAAACAGACCAGGATGTGTAAATGGGATGCAAAGCCTCTATCACCATAGTCCAGAACCACCGGCTGCATTTTGTGTTTGTCTCTTCCGAGGTAAAAAGTAATACAAATGTTGAAAAATACAAAACAAAAACAAAGACTTGCTTGTTTATATTCTGAAATATCTCACCTCATTCCAACAACAGAGTTATCTATTGAGATACTTCAACAAAATACACATCGAAAAGCTTAACTACTCCTGAACATAAAGATGAACGTCAAGACTCCTCCCCAAAAGTGAGGCATCTCCATTGCCACTTGGTGGCAGGCTTCAGTATAGGTCATACCTCCCTCCTCTTCCATGTTAGCAGATGGGACATGGACC
Organism: Pleuronectes platessa; assembly: GCF_947347685.1. Lineage (NCBI taxonomy): Eukaryota > Metazoa > Chordata > Actinopteri > Pleuronectiformes > Pleuronectidae > Pleuronectes > Pleuronectes platessa. The sequence continues at coordinate 12,893,180 of NC_070630.1, read as the reverse complement.
AGAGTTCAAAGTCAAAAGTTAATATCAAACACATTTTTCTCAAAGCTGATTTCTGTCATTTTAGGTAGTTGTTTTCACATTGTGTTCCACAGGGTGAAACGTGATGATTGACAGCTGAGACTGTCTCTCGATTGGTTGAACACCTTGTTAAAGCAGCTCCATCCCCAATTTCTACAACAGACTCTGTCTACAAATGTCCAACATGGCAGTGTTCATATCAGGTATATGTATATATCTGCTTTGTTCCTAGGGATGAGGTGGATTTGCATCCTCCATCTTTAAAAACAGTCTTCTGAAAACTATTCGTTGAACACATACTGACACTGACTTCAAGCTGAAATGTACCGCAAGCAAATCAAGACTTGACCCATATGTTATTCATCTATTTAAGATGGTTCGGCATCAATTGCAGTGACTCTCTCATGCAAGAGTGCAGGTATCTTTAAACAGGGCTATTTGAATAATGTGGCTCAATATGTGTTCATTCGTCCCAGATGATAGGACTGCTTGAGACTCGGGTGGAATTTAGCAGGTTATTTTTTCATGTGCATTATGTGCATTACCTTTAAAACGCATGTATCTAAGACATTTTCTTAAAGCCTTATTCATTGCGGTAATCTGTGATTGACCCCTGGTAGCTGTTACACTATCAAATTCAGTCTTAACTCCCTTCATAAGCTGCACTTCACCCTGTAAAACTCTGCTTCTTAACTCTTTCTAAACCCCTAGATCCTCTCTGCGCTTTCTCCAGCATGTATATTCGATATGCTACACAGCCAAAGCATACTGTGCGTGAATCATATATTATCCCCCTGTCCCCTGCTCCTGCTCATGCATCTTTCCTTTCATCTAATTTCATTTTCCAGTATGAGCTGTCAGGCATGTGGAAGGACCTGTCTACCGCATGGTGTGGGGAGCAATGAACAATTTATATTCTGCCAGTTGGGCCACAATCGCCCAGCATCTTCACAATTGTCCACATAAATATTGAGACAACTATTTAAACAGTTCTGTTCAAACACCAGTCAATCAGACTGAAACATTGGGCTCAAAGAGAAACAATTTGTCAAAATGAGAGAGAGACACAGAGGATGGAGCAAGGCAGCAGTATCCAGTCATCGCCTATGTTTTAAATGACACAAAAAGCTGAGACACTTTGTTATGGCATAAGCTGGTAATGTCTGATAAGGACTAAAGATTATAATAGATTTGCCTGTAATATATAATCAATAAATACTTATTTGGGAAAGAGAAGTTCTAAAACCTGTGAGATCCATTTATAATCCATTTCTACACTCTATGTCTCCCTTTTGCCCAATTCATTTTCTACCTTATCTCTCTCTCGCATTTGCTTCAACTGAACCTTTAAACAGGACAGCTGTTTTCTTTTGTGTAGGAAAATACATCTCTATGTTGTTCAGATGTAGTTCATAATAAGGCTGATCTCCAGAGCACTCAACCAGGCATCACAGTAACACACCATTCCCGCTCCTTTCTCTTCCATAAACTCTGTACCCTGACCTCTGTGGATGCAATTTGCTGTCCCAGGAATCTGTGAATGTTTCGGTGTTTTTACACCGAAGCAGAACTTCTACACTCACTACGTGCGGTTATCTTAGCTTAAAAATGCTCTGAGCCTGGTGATCCGAGGGTCAACACAGAAAAAGCAAAGCACATACTCGAACGTAGACCAGGAATGTGCACACAAAACATATGGTTCCCAAATGATTTATTTTTTTAATGTCGGCTCGTTACTATAAACGAAGTACGTCACGGTCAAAAAACCCATTAAGATGCCATTTGCAACTTTTTTTACAAAAATTACTTTCACGACACAGACACATGACCACTGCAATGAAGCACACTGGGAACTACAAAATAATATATTGTCTTTGTGAGTCATTTTGTCATACATTTATCGAAAGCAAGATATTATATTTACATTAAAAAAAAAATTCACTCAGTAAAGCACATGCCACCACCGAGGCCAAATAGTCACCGTACATTCATTCAAACTGCACCAAACAGTCGCTCATTTTCTTTTACCAAGATCCCCCAAGATCCATATATACTCCCTTGGAGATGGGTGAAATTTTCCTGGAGCTTGTAAATTATCAACCCTTGGAGGAAACGACCATCTATCTGCTTGTCTAATCATGCATAATACAGAGATATCACCAGAAAAGATCTTTGGGATACCAAAGAGACAACAGTCTTGATGTTTTTTTGTGATGTGGGATTGAAAGTATTTGATAAGTTTTGATCTATATTTCCTCAATATAATGGAGGATTGCTTGAGATTTCCAAAATATCCTTGGAAAACTAGAAGGGCAGTCGGATGGCTGTTATCCTTCCAAGATAAATATTGCCATTTTAAGGAATAAACTAATTGTTCCTGAATCTGGTCCTTTGTCCGGATCTGAATCATGATTTAATGGGTTGTTTCCTGCCCAATGTCCGGAAACAACCCATTACGTAAAATCCATTTAATAGATTTAATGTAATCCTGGAAAAAACAAATGAACAACCCAACAGGGAGGGGCAGAAAACACATAGCCATGGGGAAGGAATTTTTTTTAATTATTATTTGACTTAATCATTCAGAAATTTCTATTATTAAAACTAAATTATAAAATAAAGTGAATATCATTATTTACTTTTTCTGTTATTTATATTTCAGATTTCGAATGGAAATCCCAGTATGTTTGTGTTTCCAGTGCGACACTGGTTATGAAATTGTGATGTACTGATTACAGGTCATTATTTGCCAAAGGAAAATCTGTGAAATTAGGTTCAAATAAACGTGTGGATATTTCCCACAGTGACTCACATGTGTTTCACTAAGAGCATTATTTAGCTGTGAGGCAGCCCAAGTGAAGAAGCCGCATGCCACTCAGGGCTTGGTGCTGTGGTCACCTTAGGTTTCCAAAGCAAGTTCACCTTTGGCCTCCGTCTTACTGTAACCGCCTGCCCGACCAGAGCCTGCAGTCTGCCTCAGTAATCTGCCAGCGAGCAGACAAACATCAGTGGGCGTTATCTCTACTTCTCAGAAGCAGCCGGGAAGGAGGTAGGAAAAAGGCAGGTGGCCCAGCGGCAGCACAGACGGGAGCAGACTGAGGCAGACTCATCATTTCAGTCAACATACCAATACAAACCCTTCCTTAACAAACGTGCATAAATCTCAAACACAAACACCCACAGAAACACATCAAACTTCCTCTGGAAACCAGAAGGGAAGAGTTAATTTTAAATGCATTAACCTGATTTAACCCTAAGCAAGTTAAAAAACAATAAACTAGAGGTAGCAGCAAGAGAATCACTGACGTAGTAAAAAAACAACAATGATGGTGTCAATGAGTGTGACATGCCAGAACCAGAACATTTCCAGTAAGGCTGAGCAGGAGCATTAATCCAGTGGCGATATTGAACGGCATCGCGAACACATACTGAGGAGCTAAAATACACCATCTGCACCAAAGTGCTGTTCAATACTTGCATCTCATGTAAGACAGCACATGTGGGCAATAAAATTGAAACCATCTCCTCACACCACTCTCCTTGAGCCAAAGTCAGTAAAAAGTCAAATTCTGTGAGCAGCAGAGCACTGGTGCCATGGAGAAATACAATGTCTTCACAGCGCACTGTGTGTCCTGGTCCTATTTGTATTCACAGAGTACTGGAGCTGCCTGTGGGGGATGTGGTGGCTTAAAAAATATGAAAGGCGTGTTATCCTGCATATGAATTGGGTTGTTCGGTTACTGGCACATTTAAGGGTTTGTAATGTGACATAGGCTAGATAAGGGGTTGTGTAGTGTGTGTGTATAAGTGCATTTCTATCTTTGCGAGGACAAGTTTGAGTTTTTTTGACCTTTTGACCGTTACCTAGTTAAAAACACTGTCCTTGTCTAAAGCCTGGTCCTAATGAGGCAGAACGTCATTTCTTAGCTCCTGGTTGAGATGTGAATTGTTGTTGGCTTAGGCTTGAATTAGTCATGGTTAGGGATAAGGTTTTGGTTCGGCTGTCCACAATCAATTAAAGTTAATCCTAACAAGGATAGCTGCACAAATGTGAGTGTGTGTGTGTGTGTGTGTGTACTATATTTGTAAGGGACCAGTTAGAGTTTCAGGTCAGGGTAGGGTGTGGCGTTAGTAATTGAGATGTGGTAGTTGAGGTTGGGGTAAGGGGCAAGGGAATGAATTATGCATTAAATAGAATGCTCTGCTTCTAACACCCTGTTTCATATTATAAAAACCTGCTGTGTTCAGTGTGTGTGGTTTGGGCAAATCCAAATCCTCTCAGTTTTCACCTACAGCCTCCTGTGACGCTCTCTGTCTTTCGTCTGAACAGAGCGCAGCAGGGTGGCCTTTGGAGAGAAGCCTCCAGATGACAGAATATCCTCTCCTCTGAAGAAAAAGCACTAAGAAAAAACAACCCTGACACTCTCACTCATGTGCAACCGGGTCCAGTCTGGCACCTTAATCTCAAAACTATAATATCTCTGCAGCTTTGGTCAGAAAGAGACAAACACGTGTTAGGAAGGTCACAGAGAAAGTGGAGAGGTGGTCCGGAGAGAGATGCTAAAATTGACTGCCCGTTTTTGTTTGGTAGGAGGAAAGGTTACACTCATGTCAGCAAATCATTGTAATTTGGAACTTTGTTTTCCTGCTGACTATAGTCTGGGTAACACTATCTGACCTACAACCGACCTACAGTGCACCTGCACACACAGCTTAATATCAGGTTCTGGATGCAAAAATAGATTTGAAAACTACAGCACATGTAGGTTACCTAGATATGCAGATCTGTCATCTTCTTACCTACTTACGTCTTACAATCACATTTTAAGGGGTAAAGTTTAAAACTATGGTTCGGGTTAGCCTAATCCTGTATACTGTAACATGAGCTCCAACAAATCAAGCAGACAATAGGTTTTTGTTAGCTGCTGCCACAGCTGCCCGGGGCGGCTGTGGCTGAGGGGAAGAGTGGTCGTCCTCCAACCTGACGGTCGGCAGTTCGATCCCCAGTCTGACCATCTGCATGCCGAAGTGTCCTTGGGCAAGATGCTGAACCCCGAATGCCCCCCCCATAGAATAACAAAGTGCTGCGAATAGATGCACTCTATGAATGTGTGTGTGAATGTAAAACTGTACTATAAAGCGCTTTGAGTGGTCATCAAGACTAGAAAAGCGCTATATAAATACAAAACCATTTACCATTTACCATTTCTTGACAACTGAAATCAGACTCTCCTTGTGTTATTTTGTTTAATTTTGAAAGCTATGGAATGACAAATGATTATGTTACTGGATTCCTTGTTTGCTGAGAACATTTAACGGGTTTGTTGAAGAAAACAATTGCATTTAGTCTTCTTCACAGAGGAGCCTGGCCCCATTGTTGAGGCGCTCTCGACTAAATTTCAGTACGTGGTCGGAGCTAGTTGCACGGCAGCCCTGCTCAATGTGCTGAATGACTGACACAATGGTTGTCTGAGAAATTTGTCATCATTCAAATTGCTGGTTAGAAAATGCGGGACGGAAACTGGAGGTAACAGCCGAGATCACTCAGGAGGGAACAACAGTAACCAAAAACGGAAAAATTGAATTTTTTTGTGAGTTGAATAAATCACAATAAAATATCTTTCACACAGTGCATTGATTTATAATCCACTAAGTAGCTTTTGTTGTCACAAGTAAGAGCTGAAAAAAAAATGTTGACGATGGTAAAAAAGATAACAAGTCGGTGTCACCTCGAGGTTGTTGTGAACGGTGTCTTGTTTCATTTTATTTTATTTTTAGACCTAATTTAGCGTTGTCGAAATCATCTGTTTATCCTTCTTAATTACAACGACGACAACCATTACTGTGGCAGCAGGTACGTCTCAACAGCTGAACGGAAAACTTGTCCCTGAGAGCTGTTATACTGTTATTGTAAAGTATATCAACAGCCTCTGACGTTAAGTGTTCTCAAGGGGCTATTTTGTGATGTCAAAATCATTCACCTTTGGGTTTAACGTCCTCATTTTTCCCTATCCGGCCTCATCTGTTTCTGCCCTGCATTTCCCTGCATTCACCAGAATTACTTCCAACCACTCCCTGAGAAATTGCTTGAGCTCGTCGCCTTCACCAGAGCTTTTATTTATAGACGTAGCGAGCGATACAGCATACTAATCACAAATGTAAGCGTGTGTTTTCTCCTGGCTCAGTTGTTCCCGCGGCTCAAAAGAGCAACACAGGGCCTTTTGGAATTGCTGACAAAATCGGAAACGTGGGGCATAAGTCGCGGTTCTCTCCCGATGTTTACCCACTGATGTTTTCGATTGCTGATATTTCTCCTCCTGCATTAACTTCTTGAACTGATATATCCCCCTTAAGCAGCGTCGACATTAGGAAGCAGATTTGTCATCCATGGTCCAACAGTGTACTTTGGTTCAGGGATTTTCCAGTATTGTATCGGTGCTTCTTCTAATGAAATACTAAAACCTACAATATGTGTAGGTCTTATTCTATTCCACATACTGCCATAATTTAATAATTGCTACAGTGTATGTATTATTATTTCGGGATATTGTTCAGGCATTACAATTGTACTGACAGGAAAATAGGTGTGACATAGGGAGAGATAATTTTGGGGGGGGGGGGGGGGGGGGGCAGTAAAGGGCCAGTTCAGAACCAAACCCACTGATGCTCCAGGAGGACTTGTATGCCGTTCACCCCTCTATTGTTTGAGAATGGAGCTTGAATGCTAATCTAGGTGTGCTTCAATTTAAAATTCATCCACTATTTTGGCAAGTGATCCACATAAAAGGCTCGGTAATGTCTCGCTTATTTAACATTTATGATGGAATAATTTTTAGGATCCTAGAGATTTTTAACAATACCCATACAGTAGATGGGTTGATACCTGCAGGGATAATTAACCGCAGATTGGCTCCAGCTCCAATGCAAACCTCAGAGGATAAGCTGTATAGATACTGGATGGATGGTTGGATTATCAACCACATTAAAACCAGTATTTTGAATAACTAACACAACTTCGACAAACAGTGAGGTTTATGGCCGAAGGTTTATTAGGGGTTCGGTGCACGGCTGTCATGGTCACACCTATGAGGCCATGACAGACGGCACAGACGATACAGTTGTACTAAAACGTCAGTGGTACTGGACCTTTAGGTTTCTAAGCCTACCGCACAAAGACAGCAGAGAGACCTTAGCATAAACTCATTGTCATTCATTATTTCCTCTTTCTTCTTCACTCTCTCCGTGCCTCCATTGAACAGGGCAGGTGAGTGGCGGCTGATTACCAAACATTTTCTCCTACCTTTGATCTCCTGTGGTGTGGGGCTCTAATCCATCGTGCATCACAGGAGGCCGTCTGATCTGGGTGGTTTTGGTGGCCACTTAGCTTCTCCTCATCTCACATACACATGTAGTGTGTGCCGCCGGCTCTCGCACAGGCGTGTGGATATTCACACACACAGTCAGGGCTCTCCTCACTCCGTACGGACACTGTAAGAGGAGAAAGAATGAAAAGATAAGAACTCGCAGTCAGAAAAACACAAAGGTGGACAAATATGATTTTATGAGGCACATCGACATTTCGTGCGAGCGCAATCAATTTCACACTGCACAGTGTTTTAGTAAACCAAGACATAAAGATAACCTCCTATGGGAATATATGAGAAATCAAAAGATGCATAAAGGTGTGATTTGTCCTGCTTGCAAATCCTGATAGTAAACTGTGCCTTTCCAAATGCAACTTCAGCACAATAGTCTTGCATTATAAATCACACAGCTGGTCAGGTATCAGCTTCCACAGTCCTGCAATGTAGTGAGATGTGGAAGAAAGTTTTGGATAAAACAAATGTCTTATACTGAAGCCATTTATTGTTGCTCACTGCCTAACAGAGAAGAAGAGACTAGTAATACGTGTTAACTTGCGATGTCATCTAATTCTGATGGCAGTCCATTCACATGGCGTATTGAAACCCAAACTGTCCTCACAAGGAACAGACCTACAACGTTACCTCCAATACGAGAGACTAAATGACCGTGAGACACAGAGACACTGGCTGTTTGTTCTGTCTGTCTACCTCATTGGTCAGGTCATAGCCATGCCAGACACAGACAGTCACCTATTAACTATAGCCAGTGACATCTGAGTGTGACCTGTGTACAGAGGCATGACCTGATACTAGCTGGAGAGCTCAACACCTAATAAAACAGAAATCACACTGCAGGAAGGAAAACGTCTCTGACACGGGCCAGTCCGGCTACGAGAAGGCAGTGTATTAGTGTGTGCATGCGTTAGTGTGTGTATATGCATTGGTGTGGATATGTGTGTGGGTGTGAAAGAGTGAGTGAAGGAGAGAAATCTATGATGAAGCAACGGTACACTAAGTTCGAGATCCTGTCTGTTTTATGAGAAGTGTAATTCGGATCATTATGAAGCTAATTGATGGGAACACTGTGGATGCCTACTGGTCTGTTTTATTCTCTTTTACTTCATTAACAGCAGCTGCAGGTGTGTGATGATGTGTGAATCCTCATATTACACATATTATACAAGCTGCTATTTCGCACATGTAGGAATATTAATTTATTTGACGTATCACAGACACTCGTTCATTCTAAACAGCAGATTTTACTCTCGTCCAAATGTCAGATACAGATATATCGGTCGATATATTTATAAAAAAGTTGGGAACGATTCCTAAAATGATATTATAAAACCCTAATGATAGATCCAATGTATATGAGGCTTGATGTTTTACAGTTTAGACACAAACTTTATATCTATTATATAACATTATTTAAAACAAAACAAATACAACTTTAAGGGGCAGTGTGTAGGATTTCTAGGGCTCTCTAGGATATAATCTTCATATCGAAGTTATGTGAACTGTGTAGTGAGCATAAAACCAAGAGTGTTTGTCTTATGTACTATTAAATATTGCTACAGTCGCCCGGAGAGGACAAACCAGTCAGCAGTGGTGTCTCGCGTTTGTATTAGGCAGCATGAAGTCCTCTCCTGTAAATCTGGAGGAAGTCGTCTGAGCAGCGTTATGAAAGGCTCGGAGAAAGTTTTCTGACAGAAGTTACGTTGAATGGAGAATAATACAACAGAAAAACCAAGGGAGCGTAAACGTGACGAGGTGAAATGAGACGGGACGGGACACAAACGAGGATAAACACTGTGTGCTGTCTTCACGAAGGAAACTACTGAGAGACGAAGAGTTTCAGACCAACGCCAGTTCTCTGTTCAACAGAGAACTGGCAATCAATATAGATTCAATCTGTTCGATGGATCAGTTTAACTACTATGCTCCAGAAATACAATGTTTTATTCAATCAGATGCTGGTATTGTTACATATTGATTCATATTGTTATCCACTCATGCCCATGATCATAGTAGTAATTGTTGAGACACCTGAGATTTATCTATTTTTAATTACATTGTTTAGTGAACTTCCAACCACCTCAGGATGTAAAATCATTTATTACGGGAGTAGACCACAGTGTCATCTAGCTCTTATTGTCTTACTGTTCCTTTACAGCTTTCAGACAGAACTTTTCAGACGGACCCTTTCAGACAGACAGGCTAGTCTTTGCATTATAAATTGTAATGTTCCTGTGGTGTCATCCAAGTGTACATAAACCCAAACATTCAAATTTGACTGGAAAGAAGGTAATTTACACCATGTTTTAGCCTAAATATCTGCTGTGATCCTCCAGAGCTACATTCACGCGAACACAATTCACTAGCTTTCACCTCTTTTCTCTGACGATGACATCTGACGGTCTTGTTTTACCGTTTCTTCCTTGTCTCTTACTTAATTTACTCGTCCAACATTCAAACTACCACTGTGTCCACCTCTGCAACTCATCAGCATTCCAAACAAGGCCCGGCATACAATACTGCGATACAATTTCCACGGTAAATGAGAAAGTAAATGTCACTTACAAGACGAACATTAATCTCATGTCATTGCATTTTAATGGCGCCCTTACTCAGAGGAGGATTAAACTTCTCCCTGGAGATCAACATAATCACTTCAAACACGCGGAGATCTCACCCTCCTATGTCAGAGCGGATGCACGTGCAGGACCCGCCCATGTCACATGTGAACTACAATCACACTGTACCTTGGAGTGACCTTGTGACGTGTTCCTTTCTTCAATCGAGAGCGGGCGCTCTTTATCATAATCACGCCAACTAAATATACTTTCAGCTTCAAAAGATTAACACTACACTTATAACACTAAGAATGAGTGCGTATGCTGATCACCATATTTGAATGATGATTACATTGGTCCTTCTCTATGAAGACCAGTCCCCCCCCCATCCCACTGTTGGTCTGAGAAGCTCTCTCCATCGTGACCCTCCTCTCAACCAATGTCACACTAGAGCTGAAGGCTTTTTAGAAACCTGTATTTCCATCTGGAGTGGAAAGTAATGTAATGCCCTACTTCTCAATGGAATCATTTGGCAAAAATAAAAGCTTTAGTTGTATAATGGGCATGTACGATATTATATTGACAGCAATCACATATTAGCCTTTAGAAACTTTAACTCAGAGGAATGCAAAGTGATTGATTAAATCTTTAGCAAAACATCACAGAACACGCGACAAAGATTTAACACATTATCTCACATTAAGTTATCCGGGCAAACCCCATGCTGTTCCATCAATACAGTACAGTTTAGTTCTGGCGGTTTGTCTGTTGCAGTATTGATCTCATTAAATTCGTCCGACTCCTCTGTCGACATACTGTAAAACAGATTAATACTGCTACTTTGTGACGGTAACCGGAAAAGCGGAGATTCTGCAAGCGCTTGCGTTCCTCCCGGGAGGCCTCCAGCGGCTCAAGTGCATTTGCAGAGATGAATCAATTCAATGCATTCATTTTATCCAGCCAGGAAATCCACTTGTAATTACTTGCAATACGTTTTAAAGAATTTATGTATCCAGCTTGAGACAATTTGGGCACAGAACAAAAGGTTAGATCAAATGAATATTTGAAGCTCTTGCCGGGGTTGTGTGATAAATAATGATGGGGAAACTTGTGAAGTGCTGACATATGTAAAGTTTTAGCAGAGATGATATTGTTGCTGAATATTCCCTCCGCTTTCCTCTCCGACTCATTTCCCTCAATCTTTATCCTTCCTCCCCTCTGTTTCTATTCTTCTCTCTTCCTTTAATCTTCTGGCTGCTGTATACAAGCCAAAGGTGCAGATTATATTTCCTGTCAAACACTGCCGACGGCTCTAAAATCCCTCTTGTGCTACCTGACCTTACCATTGATAAAAAAAATCATGGCAACTTGCACGGCAGGTTTGAAGTTTGGCCATAACACAAAAATTGGGCCGTTGCTCTTGAATGTCATTCACAATGCGAAATGCAATTAGGGAAATCCTATTCTAAAAGCTGCATATATGAAAGTTGAAATGCCGCACATCCACTGCTTAGTCTCCCAGCAGTGAATCCATAAAAAAATAAATAAAGATGGTTTGGAAGATGCCAATGGCTGTTATTTCACTGATTATCCTAGGTGCTGAACATATTTGCAAATAACTACATCAGATTATGTGCGTTTGTTTATGTATGGCAGAAAAAATCAGAAACCGTGCTATGGTTGGAAAACATCTACTAGCGGTGTGCTTGTCATCTCGTAAAAAATCGAAACAGCCCTGACTAGCTGTAAGGCACGTTTTAAAACATACACAACACAACCGCCACACTATAAAAAGCTACATTATGAAAAGCCCTTGGGAAATCGCTCTCATGTATTTTGCACCATCTGCGTGGAGAAATCATCAGCCCCAGGCTTCAATTGTTCTGCAAACTCTCAGACATTCTCAACAGGATTTTTTTGTTTCTGGTGATTGCAAAAATAACAGTTTTGTGCACCAATAATATTCATGTGTGAATCAGAATTGTAAATTCTCTCCTGAGCACAGGAAACAGTAATGTTATGAAAAACGCTTAAATCTTGCTAAATAGGTTAATAATGGACTTAATACCATTTAGCGTCTTCGGTTTCAGGATTATTGTTATTTTTGTAATTAATGTTGCAAAGGGAAAATACAAAATATATGTCATCTTTTCTATGGACATATTTTACTTGCAGTTTAGAGATTTAAACATTTTGAAATCAGATAAAGTCAAGGTCAGGATGAGCCCCTGATTTAATGACAACGTTATGGGGTGAATACTATTCTATTTTTTTATTACAGAGACTTTCTGCCACCATGATTGTCTCCTTTTTATCATTCTTTTAATATTCTGCATGAAGTGCGTATACTATGACGATGAAGAATACGAATTTGTCCTACCAGATAGTTCAATAATAAAAGGTGTACACCCTTTATTAACACAGCAACATTAATCCGGAAATTCTATTGCTGACATTTTGGCCTTTAACACAGTTTATAGGTTCAAAGCACCAAAATATCCGTGGGCAGCAAGGACGTCGTAATTCTGCTTCGAACAAAATCATCAACATGCCGATTCCAAAAAACACTGCATAGATTTTAAAAAGGGTCACTAATCTCAAATCAATCCTCTTTTCTAAATTTAATAAACTATTTCATCTGCTTCAGATGTAATGTTTTTGGGGTTATTTGTTGTTTTGACAGCAGGAAAACTCAAAAAGCTGAAAACTGAACCGATTTGGGGACTGGTGAGCATTGAGAAAGATTGTGCTATCGACAAAGCCTTAAATTAGCCGCTGTGGGAAGACTGCATTGTATATTTGTGCTTTTATACACGTGTGTATGATAATGTGCATGGAAATTAAAAGTGTACTCATAAATTTTGCTTTTACTTCATGAATAAAATCCATCAGAGCTTGGGGTTGAATGGATTTTTCATTTGACTTTCCTCATTAATTGCCTTTGCAAAGAAGAAGAGGTAAAACAAAAAATGGCTAGAAAGGCTGCTTGATAAACCACTGTCCTAAAGCAGCTTTATGTTGATTTACATCTAAACGTGTTGTTCTGCAGCAGTACATGTCATATGCAGATAGATATTTCAGTGTGAAATCAATGGAAAATGGAAAGGGCAGGAGAGCAGTATGGATTTTTCTGTTTTTGCCTTGGCATGGTCATCAATCCCTACAGGTAATCTGGGAAAAGGGACACATGGGAGCACGAGCAAGACAGCTGCTAAGAGCCGCTGCAGCCGAGGTGACGGGTCAGGAAGGTTTTGATTTATTTACCCTTTACGGTGCAAGATAGCAACTCAATGCTCCCAATAAGTTTTCTAAAAGACATCACTGCTGCCACAAGTGAAACATCTAACATTTGTAGGTCGTGTTAATTTTTAAAGGGTCCTCTCAGGGACCTTAAATGACACGTTTTAACACGGATTCCAAACTTAGCCTTGAGATGTTCACAATTTGAGTTGAGGAGCTACACATCATCTTCACCACATATCTCCCATGTCAGCCTCATAACTATCCATCTGCATTTATAGCAAATGCTGATTTAATAGGATAATTTACTAAGATGATAAAAATGCCCATGTTTATAGCTTTCTATAATTAAAGAGTGACTACACATTTCTGATTTTGATTGGATCATTATCATCATCATTCAATTGTTTGGAATTTAAAAAAAAATTTATGTGATAGCTAATTTAGGAACTTTCGTCCAATAAAATAAGCAGTCTGAGGACATGTTGTCAGACTTCACTATTCCCCAACAACTTTATAGATCAAATAAGAAAATTGACAGATTGTTTGACAAAAAGAAAAAAAAACTAGATTGATAATCACACCCCAAGCATTATTCTTTTTCATTTTCGACTTTGGTGAACAGCAGGTTGATAAAAGACATTCAGTAAACTATTGATCTATTGATAAATTGATAAATACCATGGGATATGATTGGAAGCTGAAGAAAAGCTACTGTACTAAAGGGAACTTAAAACGTACGTGGTTTCCAAGTGTAAAACAACACATCTGGATCGCATGTAAAGGCTGAACCTTGGCTTGATTTGGAGAATTTAGTAAAAACGTGTTCTCTAATGTCTATATCTGAAGGCGTCTTGGCCTGTCAGTTAGTTAGTGTTTAGACCTGCCTTCTCTGTGCTGCTGTTCTTAATGCTGAACTCTGGAGCTCAGCCTCCAGTTATGAAGGAATATAGCTTCCTATCGGTCTGTGCCATGACCCCAATTGGAGAGCCATATTCAATGCAACACACAGGAGAGATGAGAGGCAGCAGTGAGCTGCCCAGGCAGGCTGCAGGGGACAGATAAAGCTTTTAGAATTCACGAGCTGTCATCACGCCGTCCCTGATACTAACCCGCCCCGCTCCTCCTCCATCAACCCCCGGGTGGCAAAGGGACTGTACGTGAAAAATTGTTTACAGTGACAAAACAAATATGCAGGCACAAGTAAACAAATCCTCCCAATTCTCTCCACCAACCCACACAGAGGTTAGTGGACATAAAATATTATATCCTGACAGGCAAACAGATTGAATCAAAACAAAGCGGTAATCCACCTTTTGTTTATTAATCTAGCTTCAGAAGGATTCCTGCTATCATTTTCCGCCGTTGTTGAAAAACCAACAAAGGAAAAAGAAAATCTTTTAGATAAAAACTGTCACATCTACAAGGGGAGAGAATAAAAAGTGTAAGAGAGTAAAATAAAGGGAGATTGCGAGAAGGTGAGCAGAGCTATAAAAAGGAAACAGAAGAGAAATGGAAAGTGGGGAGGAAAACTAAAAATGGAAGCAGTTTCATGGTGTCCAAAGAAAACTTGGCTAGACTCAATAAAAAGTTTGTGTGCTTTTCATGATCAGACCACACACACTGTAAGTATCTTAATGTCAGTGTGATGGATATATGGACGCCTTTGAACCCGTTTCTGATTATATGAGGTTGGCGTTTCTGGGCTAGACTTTGCATAAATGCAACAACAACCAACCGGAGCTCGACAGCGGGATATGGTGGACCGTGCAAGTAAAGTTAAGGTGACGGAAACACAAAGTGCACGGACTGACAAGAAATGCACGAGTGTGGGGGAGAGAAAGACAGTAAGAAGCTGGAGATGTGAGCGAGGCAGAATGATAGAGGAGGAAGAGAAGGGATGAACCTGGAAGAGAGAATAGAGAAGTGGCAGCAGGAAGGGCGGCGGGGGGGTATATTAGGAGCTGGAGAAGTTGAGTAAGTGGCAGACTGCCACGTTGGGCATTGCAGGACAGAACAGACTCATTTAGGCGTCTGCAGTCGACGCTGCTGAATGGCAATAGTGCTTCCTCTGCTGCTGGATTCAGGGACGTGCCTTGAGTATAGAGCGGCGCTCTTTCTGTGGCCTGGGGCCTTAAATCAGTTCTGCACTAGACACACCAATCAGCAGCTGCACACACACACTCTCCCACTGTTTCTCGCCCGTGCTCTCTTTCTCGTGGCCAAACAGAGATGTCCCATTTGCTCACCGTGACCTCGGGGTGGGACTTGAGAAGACAATATTGACCTTGAACTCAACAACAGTCACGAGAGAGACGGAAGGAAAAAAAAGTAGCGCATGTGAGCGTAAATAGGAACAGGCCAGCAGGAAACCCTGAGAAGACATCCAGGTGTGACAGTGCTGACGCGCACTGAGGAGGTTTCTCACAAAGTTCCAGCTAATGTAATGCTGTGGTCATTGAAGAGTCTGATGAGGTAGACCCGAGATGTGCTGCTCTGCCAGAAGGGAAGGATTTCAGGAAGACATATTCGATCCAGGCTCCCTGCAAGCGATATCGAGCAAGAGCAGAGCAAGGGCTCCACACGGCTGCTGTGTGTCCTTGCCCCCTATTCCCTTGGTGGCCCGAATTACAAAAAGCAACATGACTTGGAATCCTTTTGGGCTTCAACCTTACCTGAGGACGGCAGATGTTTGTGTATCCCACAGTTGTCTGTGTTCATTTATAATGCATGACCCGGAGTACAATATTATTTCCTGAGGGTACACAGGTATATGCATAATTTACCACAGATTCCATGAAAGCAGACGGCGCACAGCAAGACCTCGGGGAGGGATGTTTTGTTGTCTGGACATTCTGCTGACACAACTGGCAACTGGAATTCCAGTGATTTGTAGAAAAAAAGAAGAAGCCAAGAGCGTATTTCAATACTTCAAGAAGATTCAAATTCCCTTCGGATATCAATCACCGAGACAAGGACGCAGACAGCTGAGTTACGGCCACCGTACAAAACCAATCTGATTTCCACAAGCCAGAAAACAACCTGTATTCTTTTCAGATACGTTATGGTCCTGTTTGTATAAATGGAACGACAGTCGTTCTCTTTTCAACATGTCATGTCAGTTTAAGGTTCAGCTTATGTCAGAGTCTTAAATGTCCTTTCAATCCAAAAGGTTTTAGACCTGGATATATTTCATTGATTGACCTAATTCACTCTTATGACAGCACGTCAGCAGAGTGAAACAAATTATAGCCATTAAGAGAAATCGTTGACATGTTGAATGCATCATACGTTTCTTCCAAAGGAGAATCCAGCAGGTCAATCACTACCTTTACCCCACCACCAGAGCAAGGTGACTTTTATGAATCCATTACACTTTGAATTTGAAATCCTTTTTACAAATGCTGGTCATCTGTTATATTTGCCATTTTTCATCTTGAAAAAAATAACAAAATCGGATCCAAGGGTGTAGCAAGCCAAAAGTAAATCATGCTCTTTACTATCAGCTTTACGGAAAGAAGAATATATTTTATTCCTATATTTCTTTTCTTATATTGAGAGTTTTTTCAAATTTATTTTCAAATATGCACAGACGAAAAATAACGATATTTCAGTTGCGACTGCAGTTGTCATGGTCGTGATGCATTTCATCACTTCCTGCCAGGATTCATTAGCATCTTTCAGCGCCATAAGATAATTCACACAGTCCTGTGATTATTAAGAGCCGCACGCCCCCCCAGCACTTCATAAAGTATCCATCCTCACTCTATCGATCCACGTCTCTCTCATATTCAAGTCTCCAGGCGCCTCCGGCTTTGTTTTGCAGTCTGTTTCCCTCTCAACCTGCTCGCTTATTAAAGCCAATCTGACACGCACAGACAACAATGCACGCTAACGGCACTTTGATGAGTTGCTTGACCATGAACATTGAGCTGACATTGAGCAAAGGCCTGGAGGGACATACTCGTGTGAGCCTGTGGCTGGAGTGAGTTCTGAGGTTAATTTATCAATGCATAAATGTTTTAATGTCAAAAGGCCCTTGCATTTGCGTGAGCGTCAAGTTGTCAATAAAATCTACACCAGCACGAATTCACGCACGCACACACACACACATATGGCATGTGGCAGCTCAAGGACAGAGCAGTACACAAATTATCTCCCGAAGCAGTGATAATTTCCTAGATATAAACATGATAACTAATGTGTAATATGCAGTTATATATAGCATTGTATATGCCTGTCGTCTGTCAAATATTACAGATATAAGATATTTAGAAGAGCAATACATGGTAGATGAGAACAACTAAAAAGTCTAAAAGCAGCGTATAGTGTTCAAAGTGTTGATTCTAATATCTCCTCCATTTTCTTCAAACATTGCAGAGGCCCCATTGATTAGCGTGAACAGAGACAATATCACAGAGGCTTGAGGGTGCAATATTTCATCTCCTGATTTCATTTCATTAAATTTTCATGAACCTTATCTTTTTTTGGTAAAACTGTTTTCTTACACCACAAACCATCATCTTGACTATGATTTAAACCTGCAGGCTTAAATCGTTTGGCCTAATCTTTGCTTCAATCTATAGCGTTGATGAAGTGTGTTAATGAAAATGTGATTTTAAGTGCAATAATGTGCCAGTTGTTTTGTTCCACTGATGATCTTACATTTTGGAGCCTTCGATTCATTGTAGTCACGTGTTGTAGACACAAGTGTGAGACAATCTGTTTGATTTATACTTAAGGCTGTTAGCAGTATTGATCTTCATGAAACTTAGAGATCTATGATTAGAAGAGACTTAAGAAAAAGGGCTTGTTTCTTTCTGCATGATGTTCTTAACAAGTACACAAATAGGAAAAGCCAAACCTACTGATCCATGATCTGCAAATTGTGCACTATAAAACCAACATAATAAAACTAGAATATCACTCATTGAAGGCAAACCTCCTCCAAGACCCAACAGTCCTCTTATGATATCCTAATTCATAATTTTGTTAGATCCGGATTTTCTTTTGAATCTGGATGAAATTGCACAAACTCAAAAATATCAGTCCCCTTAACATGTCGGATTTTTCAATCAAAAAGTAAAAAAATTTATCTGAGAAATTAAGGAAAGTCTTGAAGAAAGAGCAATCTTGTATTGTAAGTTAGTTAAAAAAAAAACTGATGTGCACCAAAATATAATGAGATCTCTCCTGACCCATATAGTTTTCGTGAAATCCTTCTATTTAAACACAGTTAAACTAAATGAAAGGACAAACTAAATGTTACCTAACCTACTTAACAAAAAGGGCAACCCTCCTGCCAGAAATGATGCACTACAGATGGAAATAAAGTAATAGGCCATCGTTTGCTCTGCTCCTAATGACCAATGGCTAAAAAGGCTCTTGAGTGACTGGTTGATGCAACAAAACGAAGTGGCCCGATAATCCCTGCATATCCGAGCAGGACACTGCCAAAATAACAACCATTCTAAAAGTAAAAGCGGTCTCAGACTTGGTTTACATTCTGCCTGGGATGTTGAGGTGATGCAGCTCAGCTTGTTATTTCCATTTTTGGAAAGAACAGTACCTCTGTCTTGATTGCCTCTCAACATAATGTATGACGAGGTGAATCCAATTAGGGCCCACATGTGATGAAGTGTATTTTCTACATGTTCACACTGTCAGTTTTACTTCAACGTATTTGTTTCCCCCTCCCCGTGTACCTTCAGTCTTGAGGAACAGGTTTGTTTTACTGCACTTGATGGTATCAGTTAAAAACAACTGGTTCATTTATGTGTTAAGTATCCTCTAATGAAGTCAAAATATGTTCCTACATAATGAAGCTGCACCATGCAGACTTTGCCTAAAGCGGTGCTCAATAGTCCATTAATACAAAAGAAAAGAATACTCCAGTCTAAAAAATTTGAATTTTAGGTTATATAAATAGATTGAACAACAATCTCACTCCAATATCAGATAAAGCAACATTGAGATTTTTTTTTTTTTTTGCATTTTACAAAGGAGAAGAGCATTAGGCAGGTGCCTGACCTTTGAATTACCTTCATCTTAGATTTGTTCGGGCTTTCAGGTCTGGAGCTAAGGTTGTTTTTTTTTTAGAGCTGCATGATGCGATTAAGAATGGAGATGTAATCTTCCTACATAATGAATGACCAACTACATTCAGGAACATTATGAGACTACTGACATTGAATCATCCGTACAAGTTGCTGTATGTTGTCTCACAGAGTCTTAGGCCATTGTTTCTAAATAGAAATGTTTATTTGATTAACGCGACTAACATTTGGTTAAAAGCTCCTTGCAACTGGTATTGCTTGTTCTGTGTTAACTGGAAAAAGAATGACATGGTAGGCACGGATACAGATGAGATAACACCCACTTCCAGCAAGAAATCATCAAACACAAGCAGAAGAACAGGTTTAATGAATGAGGTGAAATGAAAAGCCAGCTCAGGTTGATCATAAAGTTTGGTAAACACTGTCCGTCCTGATCTTCCTGCTGTCTCCTCTTTATCTGCATAGCTGGATCTACTCCTTCTGTCTGACGCTCCGCCTGCTTCCCTGCCCACGCTCCCACTTTAACCTTCTCACGTGTCCCTTTCGATCCCACCCACCCCTTCACGAATCCCATCCTCCCTCGGCCTCCCGGCTAATTTGATCATCTCCAATGCGTATTGTCTGGCAGTAATTGATTTACCTCCTGCAAAATTAAGTCTGTAAAACCACAAGAGAAGCCAGCGATCTGCCGCTCAAAGTTGGCATGTTTCATTTTCATATTGCTGCGTGTGACACAAACAGAGCAAAATCGCACACAGTAGATTTTTTCTGAGCTCATTTCCTCTTTTGTCTATTTGTTACCAACAGCCTTTTATCGATGTAACCAGAATACAAACAAGAGCCATGGGCCAGGAAATTTGGATGGGCACATCGTGGACCAGGAAATTAGTGGTGGAGTAACGGATAAAAAACAGAACACAAAGTAAATGAATGTTTCATTTTACACTACAAAGATTTCCTAACATCACTTCAAAGGCAGACCACTGACTCGATCGAGAATGCAGGAGATGCGTTTTAATATCCAGAGCCAAACAGACTTCTGTCAGAGGCGGACACACCGAGATCAATAACACGGCAGTGACATGATGAATTTGATAAACAAGTGATAACGGATGTGCATAACAATGTGCACTTCATGTTACACTTGATGGATTCATACAACGGCACAGTCAATTGAAATCCAATAATAAAATCAGGAGGAGTTGTAAAATTAGAGGTCTGTTTGAAGCTGCAACAGTGTGTCTTCATGGATTCAAATGTATGTGTGGAAATCACAAATTGATGCAGTGATATCTTATTAGAGCTGGAGAGTCGGCTGACGTTTGTTGCACCCTTAAGAGGGTCAAACTGGAGGTGTTTTTGAAGTTAATAAAAGGCAAACCGGAGTTCGGCCCTCATCGCCACAAGCTCTGGTGTCAGATCATGAATCCAGATTGTTCCAGTCGCTTTAACCCCGACGTCCTGGCTGTGTGGCTCACTCCTCCTGTTATGTGCGGCAGGTGAACTGCTTGAACTTTAGTCCGTAAACTCTGGAGCGAATCAAACAAACACAAAGTAAACCTCTAGTATTGTTCACATACTAATAAGTTCTGATAAGTGAACATAGGAGTAAACCCTGACATTTTCAACACAACTCCTTCATTGTGAATTTTCAGGAAATTCTCACATTGGCTCACTCACATATTTTAAAGACCCTCTACTAGGGGGCTGCCAGGAAAAGGTTAGGAAAATGTCTGCAGCAACTGACTGTGTTCTCATACACAGCCCCTCCAGGGAATTTCTGAAAAATGGAAAAAGGACTTCAGTGCATTTCGGCTCAGGAGGTCTGCGGCACATTTGCATAGTAGTCTAGAGAATGTCCACAGAGCAGCATAGAGAGAAATCTCTCCCTACAGGAATCCAGAAACAATGAACACAATTAAAGACCCTTTCGGAAGCCCTACTTGTTTGCAAAGTAATGTCTGTGTAATCTGACATGTGAGGAATACGTCTGTCATTTGCTTTCCATTGATCCCCAGTCTTCTCTGCCTTGGCGCTCCAGGGAAGGATTAGGCTTCAAACAGATCAATCACACATTAGCCCAGCCAGTGATTTCACCTCAGTGATTAGATTATCTCTTTATCATCATTTTATCATTGATGATTTCCTTTCCTTCTCTAATGCTCATTTCCCCTCCTAGTTTGCAACGTGTGACAGTGAACAGCTGTTTTTTCTTTGGCCATAAAGCTGCCATCTACTCCTGAAGGTTAGATAGATTCATATACTCAGGACTACAAGGGGTCACATGATGCAGCAAGTCATATTTTCCCATCCAGTCGCACTAAATATTGTCTTTAATGATCCTTGTTGGCATCTTCATTTATTACACTCAGTGCACACTCCATCAAACGATAGCAATCCTTATAGCACTGGTACACATAGCATCAGCAATGATGTAGCCCATCTTGTGCGCAATAACCCTTCATTGATTGTGTGTCTTGCAATAAGTAATGTCGCTAACAAGGGGATTATATTTTCTAAAGTCAGAGTAATAGATGACTGTTGACAAAACAAACTTAAATCTAGCTACCCTTTAAAGGCAATTCATCGAAACAATTTCCAAAAAGAAATTTAACAACAACGATCCTTCCAAATTACTGTGATGCATAAATCAAGGTGATTCATCGGTAGGATTGCCATGAAATTAAGGGTGTTTCATACCTACCTTGTTTGTTCTGGAACTAAGGACTTTGCAGTTTAGACACAACCAAGTGGGTTCCAGGCCCGGGGCAGATGCCCAGGGAGCCGTGCACAGGTCAACTGCCCCAGCCAGAGCACACGGAGCCAGGGCACGGACCCAGGGGACCACCGGACAGTTCCACTAAGTCCGCTTATAGTGTTAGTTTTGGTCTTTTCATTCATTGTTTGGACTGTAACAAAGTCGTTTTTTCCAGTTTTTACCGGCTCTGTCAGTAATTTACTCCTCCTCTCTGTGTCTCTATCATTCGCGCTGCGCACTGCCAACCGTGTCGAGCCAAACAGAGCGCTTCCGTCTCGTCCAGCTCTCCATACATTGCCAAGATTACAAATTCAGTTTTATCCCAGTCTGTGTACACATGCATCCAATGACACTGTTTCCGATGTGTGAGTGCGACCTCACAGTTCTCTATGCAGGAAAAACCCTGCAGGTAGACGCAGCAGTGGTGACGCCAGGATGCACGTATTTATACAATGTGACAAGACATGAAGCTGTTAGACATGAACATGACTTCGGACTATGGTTGGGACTTTGCGGTGTGAAAATTGAAGTTTGGGACCTCTCATGTTTTTCTACTTTGTTGTACAAAAGAAGGTAATTTCACAATAAAATAGCCCCCTCAGCAGTACATGCATGAATAAGCCAAAAGCATCTTTCCTGCTGAATTCAAATGCAGCTGTTTCAGGCCGTGATATCTACTGAGCTGCCTGAATACAGCAGGACATCTGAAAACACCTGCTATTAGTCGAACACATGGTGCGGGACATATGCCCAGTAAGCAGCCTGAGGGCCTCACTTGTCATGTCTTCAAACAGGGATGATCTCCCCACTCACTTTGTAAACAGCATTAAATCATAATCCACAAGACATGAATCAAGTCCCCTTCCTCTGCTGACTGAAGCAGCGATGTCTGCTTCTTCAGAGCTCCACTTCAGTGATTAAAGGGGATGACACCCAAAGAGAAGACAGCCATCACAGACCAAGCCCGCGCTCCCGGCTGAGTCCCCTATCCCTTGTCTCCTCTGCACTTGTTTCCTTTCCTCTGTCACAGCTGTTGCCACCTGTCAGTGACTTGAATTTAATCAGGCTTCGTCGAAACGGAGAGGTAGCCCCGAGCAACAGAGGCTGAATGAGGAATTTGTGGACAAGGAAGGCGAGCTGAGACATAGCTAACATTGTTGTAATGGTCAAACATCACCCGGGGTGTGTGGATTTCACATTTAACACATTGTAACAGAACGCCCAGAGTCCTTCTGTCTCATTGCTCATCCTTCCCTTATGTAATGAAAATAATGATCAACATTTCTATTCTTCATTCCACTCATGTTTCCATTTCTGGTGCATTTCACTCAAATTGATGTCACCGTTATTCATGTTACCTATACGCTTTGATTTGAAGAAAAGACGCATAGGAATTTGTGTGAAAGCTTTCAAAATCAATCAGAGAGTACAACTACCAAGGCAGTGTGCATTAAATAGCATTTTATTTTCAACTTCTCTGCAGACGTTAAGCCAACCACACGGAAAAAGATCAACACGCACTCGCACACCACAAAAGAGAACAACCTGCTGGCACAAAACAAAAAAAAATTAAATAAACATTTGAATAAACATGATAAAAGCAAATCTTCCCTGTGCCAATCCACCACAGTAATTGCATTGAACGAGATAATGGTGCTCCGCCTTTCCCATTCCTGTTTGAAATTTAAAAAACATTCTGTTCAAAAATGTTCAACCTTGGGTGTGGAGGCGTTCTGCTGACACAAATGAAATATATTGGAATCTCCAGCTCTCCAAGTCTTTCACAGCCACTCCATCACGTTTTGTGTGATAAATGGTCCCGCTCTCCAGAACAAATAATTCTTTGTGCCTAAAATGTACTTTGTTTCATTTTCCGACATTTGCATAAGCTCAAGTAGACGGGTGCATTACTGAAATAGGTCCATCACAGCCGCCTTTTATCAAAGCAGAGGAGGAGATTGCACGGCAACTTATCTTTCTTCAACTTGCTTGGACAGAGTTGGCCATGATCAGCCCACCTGTATCCCACGAGCTCCATGCACCCAAATATAGACATATGCACACCCACCTATGTTGTTCTCCCAACCCACAAGGGCAGGGTAATGTGGTTGACTAATCGCTGTGTCTGCACTGGACCTCTATTTATTTCCCACAGATGACCCTGTGGGTGATCTTAAAGCATGATAACCTGTAATATTTTCAATCTTTGACAGTTTTAATTCCCTGAGCACCAACATTATGGATCACCTTTTAAATTATTTGTGTGAGATGAGTCTACATATATAAATGTGGTCTGATCAATTCAATAAAAAGATAATCTGGACTCAAGACGTGTGAGAGATTGTGGCCACGGGGCATTTACTCATCTCTACGTGGGTGTGCATGTAAAGTGTGTGTATACAGTGTCTGTGAGGACATATTAAACCATACAAATAACGTGATCCCTCTTCTTTACCCTTGAAATTCATAAACGAAAACCTGCCTTGGTAAACCACAAAAAGACAATACATGAACATAAAAGAAATCGACAAATAAATAAATAATTCTAATAATCCCCATAATTGAATGAAGCTTCCTAGGGATTATTTACACTCCGTTGAATTAAAATTGTTGTGAATTTGCTGGTGGTCAGGAATTCTGGATACTAACTTTGTCCCAATCAAACATTGGGGGATCAGATCTGGGACATGTCCTCCACAGGGCATCTAAGGGTCTGTAAGAGTGTTGAGACAAGAACCAGGACAGTTTAGAGACCAAGCTGCTGTTGGTAGAGGTGCCTTATGAAGTGGGTGTGGTATGACATGGTCCTGCAATGAGTCTACACTTGTTCCTAAATTTGACCTTGATAGCAAATAAAAGAAAAGGGAAGCACGTAGCAGGTTGTGCTCTAACAAATGTATTGACACAAAAGTAAGCACTCATCTCCGCAGATGTCTTCCAATGGCTTTTTCTTTCCAATGGAATGAGACCACCAATTAGGGCTGGGTGAGAAATCAATATCAATAACTGTCCAAGCAATAGTAATATAAGAAAAGTTCAATATGCATCGATATAATGCTCAAGTATTGTAGGGCTATAAAACATAATTGATCTACCTCAGATTTGTAAATTGTTTGTCATCCCCTGCCTATCAAGATGAGTTTAAACCAATAACCTTCCCTGAGGACCGAAAATCTGTAAAAGATAAATAAGTGATACTTACACGATATTTTCTTGATATAATTTTTGGCCATATCAATAATCCAACTTTATCAGACAGAGTTGTGTTTGGGTCTCATGTTAAAGAACAGCTACACAATTTCTTTGCCTTTCTCCACACTGAGAGCATTGAGAAACAATAAGGCCGCATGACAATATTAATACTGTATTTCCTGTTTGAATGTTACCATCCATTAGAGAAGCTTAAAATATACAGAGCATAGAATGAAGACAAGGATGGCTGCATAATCACGTGTAAGAAGACGACCATTATATCTTTCTCTTCCCTATTTACACGGCGTCTGAGCCTTAAGCACTTTAATGTTCAGAAGCAGGTCAGCTATGCACATTCAAAGTGGCCATCACAACCTTCTGTCTCTCACACACACACCCACACACACACACATCCACGTGCGCTTGGCTTGCGCCTGTATTCCCCTCGCTTTTATTGTGTCATTCGTACTCTTTATGTACACAAAGTGCCCATTAATATCTATAACATTGGACACTGTCCAAGATGAAACCTTGGAATGCGGCAGCACTGCGGTCATATTCAACGAGCATGTAGTAATTCTTTCCATTACTAGAGAGGAGCTGGCTGCCATCTTGATATTAAAAGTTATGGCATACATAAACAAGGCCTGTGCAATGCTTTATTCAATCCAACTAATGACTTCTTGATGATATTCTTAAACTACCTGACAGGCTGTTAGGATGAAATAAAGTTGTTTAAAACATTTTGACTACACTGCATTGAAGAATATAAATTAGAGACATTTTGTGCCCCTTTTCTTTTTTAATTAGTCCCAATTAAAAATACGTTTGATTTCTTTGGATAAAAGATCTTGTTTTAGTAAACTAACTTCTGAAGATACCAAAAATAGCCTGTTTACCATGTTAGAGACGCAGCAGCAAATGTCTACCCGACTCCGAACAAACATTTAACATAGTGTTTGATTGGCGACATGAACAACATTGATAACATACTAGATCTATACCCGTTTGTTACCTAATTTGGTCAACTGCAAAGCAGAGTGACAGGTTGATAAAGAGTAAAAGTACCAGCTGTAATGAAAATCCTGCAGAAAGGGAACATTGACTGAAAGGCAGAGAGTCACATATGGATATCACCAGTAGAGAACAGCAATATAGGCTATATAACACACACCTGCACGATCAAACCCATGCCCACACGCAGCGATGGCCTCATGATGACGTGCGCCTGACTCAACGCAACAAAAATCCCCAAATATATCAGGCTTCAGCTAAAGCAAAGATCACCTCCCTCCAGGATTCATCTTGACATATTTCAGGTCCTGTTTAGCTTCCCCGGTGAGGCGCGCTCTTCGGAGCCATTACCTTACATCACTGTGGTGAAAAGAACAGAGAAGAGAAACAGCTGTTCAGCCTGCCAGAATCCAAGATGTTTTATAATCTGCACTACGTGACAGACTGAAGCCAGCCGCTCCCACACATACACAGCAGCCCTGAACTTCCCTTGACACGGAGGAGCCGCACGTGTGATCGTAAACATTTGAGCCAGCGGAGCCGGGCGATAAACGGACTTCACACTGCCTGCACCCTAGAACAAAGTCGGTGTAATGTCTGATTGAGCCAATGTGCAAACAGATAAAGGGCTGACACCGGCCGACACTCGGCAGAATGCAAATACGCCGATGTCATGAATATGATAATCAGCGCCCTCAATTTCACACGTTGACCACACAGAGTCCAGCCGTACAAGGTTCTGACCTGGTTGTCTTCTAGGAGTATTTGAAAGGAGGAATATATTAATACGCACTTGATGAGAAAGGAAGATGATGTTTGAAGGATGAAGCTGGAGTAGACGCCACCAAAATTTGCCAGTAGTAAATATAAAAGACGACCTTGGAGTGATCTGAATGAGCTGCTTTTCACTGAGCTGAGTACAAATGCGCTTCCAAGCTCCCGTCGCCGCTGATTCTGCATCTTTCATTAGAGAGTGATTTACAACACCGGCTCAATGGCCTCAACGATCAGAGGCAAACAATGTGCAGTACATAAACAACACAGAGGTTGTTGAGGATTACTAGAAAGCTCAGTGAGGTCTGCGCTAATAGAAAGTTATAATAGTAAACAAGCAATACATATCATAACCCAAACCGTAGATATACAGTAAATGTAAACAAAAGCTCAGCTACAGTGAAACCAAACATGACAAATATATTTTATTGGTTCAAATTTTTCCATTTAATACGGGTTAGGCTTTTTGTGGTTTTATCAAAATCAGTGAACTGAGGAAAGAAGTTGGAAATATGATTGAATAAATAAAGGAGTAATGTGTGAATCAACTTGAAGAATTAAGTCAAAAAGAGCCGGTTGTATTACACGTCCATGTAATGAAGCGGCCCGTATAACACTGTTAACATCCTGTCAGTAGATAGCTGTTGTGCTTTATGTAGCTTTAAATAATTAGAAAGGATCCGTAATGGTATTGAGGTGATGCATGCTGTCAGAGGAGGAGGAGGAGGAGGAGGAGGAGGAGGAGGAGTATGGAAGGTTTCTGATCATGTGCACAGAAACATGTCAAGTGCTCCAGTATTCATTAACCTGCAGAGTGGAGAAAAGTTTGGCTCAATTATCTTTGATGGGGATGGCATATATAAAAACAAGAAAAAGCAGAAACCACTTCCCCAGCTTCACAGACGTGGTATTTATGTTTCAATGAAAACACTTTGATAAATCAATCCGTATGTATGAAAGCACTCTTTTTGTAAAGTACATAAAACTGCCGAAATTGCTGGTAGTGCTGTCCAGATCCAAATTCTCCTAAAAGGTGATGTGCTTATCGATTTGCACCTGTCCAGCTTGACATTGCCAAATAACTCTGAACACACTGGAAGCAATGATTTTAACTTCAAGTTTTTTTTATTTCAACACGTTAAAATTGACAGCTCAGGAGCACTGCATCACAGTGGCCCTTCCACTTAACCTTCTACAACAAGTTTTGTACATTTACTCCGTACTGGACATCATTTCAACCGCCTCCTGCAGCAAAGAGATGGGGAAAAGCATGCATACAATTTCACATTTCAGCTGTGAGTAGACAATCTTTGGTATATATGCCATCTGCTGGAATGCCTGTCTGGACTCGGTGCCCTCTGGGATATGATTATTACCTGCTTGTCTAAATGATTTGGGGGCTGTTGAGGACTTGACTTTGCATCTAAGGGGATCTCCAGAAGCCTTATCTATATCTATATCTATGTCCAACTGGATTTAGTGTGATACCTAAATCTACAATACACTGTACGGACAGTCACAATTTGTGCGGCATGGAAAACCCTGTCGGCTCAGGGAGAAAGGAAGTATTGAAATGGAGGGGCTTACACTCCCATCACTAGAACTTGTCATAGTGAATAAACACTTTGATCAACAAAACTCTCCATTACACAGTAATGTAACAGGTAACACAGAGAAAGACAAAGTGAGGCAGAGAAACCAAGCTGGGGGTTGCAGACAGTGATCCAAAAAGAAGTGTTCTTCTTCTTAATCTGTGTGTGTGTGTGTGTGTGTGTGTGTGTGTGTGTGTGTGTGTGTGTGTGTGTGTGTGTGTGTGTGTGTGTGTGTGTTGTATGTGTGTGTACCATGCCGTGTTTATTTTTCATTCAATGATCACAAGCAGTAATGAGGTGTGAAGGACTGAATCATGACAGGTCCCACTGTTCCAATCAAATATTGCAATAAATTCACCTACCGTGCTTAAGAAGCATTATAACATTCAAACTGAATGTAGAGTTAGGGAATTAAATAGTCAAACTCCTGGAAAAAGAATCCCCAATGACAGAGATGTCACAGATTAATCTCATCTGTGACTTCTTTTATTTGTTTTTATACTTATTATAATAGCCATGGTTCAATAACCGTTAACAGCTAAATAACAGTTGTTTTTTTGTCTACGAGAACAGTGGCTACCAAGGGAACAGATAACTGCTGGGAATGAAGAAGTTTATTGGGCAAAACAGAGTTTTTCCATTTAATATCCATTGTTCGATACAAACAGGACTTTATTGAAGTGCCAGTTTTTTTTAAATGGGGTTTGGTGCGAGGTTAAGGTAAAACAAGTTACCAGCCAAGTTATCTCTCTGAGACAATACGTGCTAACGAATCTACTGACGGATCAAACGTGTGCGGAAGCATTTACTGCCAAAACCAGACATAGAATAAAATTCAATGTGAAAGCACGGAACACCGACTGTGTAGCTTCTTCTGGGGACTGAAAACAATATCTCTATTACAAAAAATGATGAGAAAAACAGTGCAGTGTATATGTGAACTGAAAGGAAAAACAACAACTCCAGTATAAAGTACACTTATAAAGTACTCAGATGCCATGTTTGCGTTTTGTTATATTGCAGAGTATTGCAATTTTTTTTCCAAATATTTTTTTTCCCTCATTGATCTGCAGTTAAACCTTTTACTGATAATGCTTTTTAATCAATCAGTCAATCAGTGAATAGTTGTTTGGTTAATTATTAACATCCCTTAATGAGACTGGTCTAGATTTGTTCACCTCAGCAGGACATTGACCATTAGCACACATGCCAAGACAATCCAGGATTTCCTTAGGGACAACTCGGACTGTCTCACAAAGTGGGGACTTTGTCTTTATGGTGGTTAACAATGGTTACAGGGTGGCAACAGAGAAGGAGAAAAACATTACGACTCGCTGAAGTCATTACTGCCTGTAAGCACTTTGGTGCTATCAGCCCCTGGGATCAAGCTATTACACCACCACGGTTAAACGCAAAAACCACATGCCCTGAACAATGAACCTGTGGGATTCCTTTCACATGTTCAACACTGAAAAACAGTTTCCTTAAATAAGGAAAGGAAGGTTGCTTGGTTTAGAAATTAGACAAATAGAGATTTTCAATTTTTTTTTACTGTTTCCTAAAATGCTATACTTATTAGTAAAGCATTCGGTTGTGTTTTAAATCGAAACATTCAGTTTTTCTCTCTTTATTTTGCAGCACTTGTTCGGCTAAGTGCTCTGCAGCAGCAGAATAAATGGAGACCAATTTGTGGAGCACAATAAAATGAGCACGTAATTCAGTACTACTGTGATAAGCTACTCAGTAAGACAGAGCCGCATGTCAAGAGTGGAGGATCAGAGTTGAGGAGTTTGAGGAGAGAATGACACATCGAACAAAGAAGACTTTGTGTTGTAAACATTAAAAGTGCGGTGACATTTGTTGGTCACTGTAATAAAACATGACAAATGCAGGAAGCACCCTCACACTTAGATGTCGTCCCGTATATCAAACAGGATCCTCAAACTGAAGGGACAGCCAGTAAAGTGCTTCCAACAAGAAAATTGACTGAGGGCATGAGTGCTCTCTGAAAAGTAAAGCCAAGGTGTCTCAATCGCCCCCTGGTGGCTGGCGGCATAAGTCATAACCCCCCCCCCCCCCCCCCCACCCCACCCCCTCCTCCTCCTCCATGTTAGTAGATGGGAAATGGACCAAACTGGACTAATCAAAGTACACATCAAATTCATTTTTCTCAAAGATGGTTTCTATAATTTAGGGTATTTCTTATCACACTGATATTCAGCTTGGTTATAGTTAGTCGTTTGATGCTATAAAAGCATTGGAAACTTCCTGATTGACAGCTGAGACTGATTGGTCGAGCTCGTGCCCATGACCTTGATACCCAGGTTTCCTCACTACTGCACAAACTCTGGCTCTAAATGACATAATTGTTGTCAGCGTACATATCCCGCATATTTTAGCTTTCTATCTGGATAATGGAAGGAAGTGGAGACGCGTCCTCCATATTTATATACAGAGGATGATTTATACACAGTCCACAGATCTCTGAATGACTCAGATATTGCTGTGCTGCGTGGAGAGAAAACTATGGGGAGACGCCAAAATATGACTGCATCTGTCTGCAAATGTATATTGGATGTCATTAATAAGGGTTAGAGATGACGATCCAATAGCGCCATAACAAAGAGTCCATCAGATGGATGAGAGCAGCAACTATAACATGTCTGCGTCTGCCATAGAGCCAGTATTCTCTACCTGCGTGTTTCTGTCCCTCCCCTGGGTCCCATCTCAATGATCCAGTAACAAGCCATCTGTCATTGTCATTGTAATTAATCTGCTGCTATTTAGTGGATAATGAGATGCTGTCGTGGGTTTTGTGCAGCTTCACCTCCCAGAGACCTGTTTCCTGTCTCCACCGGAGCAAGGAGAAGAGGAAGGGGCGGAGGAGAAAGGATGCAATAGAGCCGTACCGTGCCGCAGTGGCTGCGGCTGGTGTCAGCATACAGATGGTCGGGATATTTACTCGCCAGCGTTTAACCTGCTCTGAGGGCGACGCTCATCGCTTGAGAATCAAGTGTTCATGACATGAGTGCTTAAAGCAATCAGCTGCAAAGAAGGGTTTATGTCT
Source organism: Pleuronectes platessa (assembly GCF_947347685.1). NCBI lineage: Eukaryota > Metazoa > Chordata > Actinopteri > Pleuronectiformes > Pleuronectidae > Pleuronectes > Pleuronectes platessa. The sequence goes on along the minus strand of NC_070630.1, from coordinate 12,861,532 downwards.
TACATATGAATACTTGTATTACCATTTACATAGGGCGTGTCGTTGATAGAAATGGAGATGGTTTTAAACTATATAGGGAGACATCAAATCTAACATACTGTAAATACGACTGTAGCGGCTGTTCCATATTTATCAGATTATTTATGGGAAAGGTATCAATTCCACTGAAGCTAATCTGACAGAGCCTCAGCACCAGTCAGCTATGAGGCAAATATTTTAGCATCACACGTGACAATTAAATGCCGGACTAGAAGGGGGGGCTCCTGCTCGGGATGGAAATTGCCCTGCCACATGCAATATCTCATAGTAAGGTGTTGCTCTCAACAGTCACATCATTTGCCTCCTTCACTCGGAAGATAATTCATGCTGGAATTGTATTTTTTTTCTTCGGATGAATACATTTTCACCCTCTGACGGGGACAGACGGTGTCAGGGCCTGTGAAATTTCACACGTAAACACCAGGAATGTAGGTGATCTTCTTCAATCTTACACCAGGAGGTTTCATGTATAAACTGCCACCGGCTTTGTTATTATATCTCGCAGTTTTTATAACACTATATGGCACATCTGTGAATTGATCGCACCTCCAGAATAAATATAAAACAGAGAATTGAAGGCAGAGAGAAGTAATGTGATGGACATAAAAATGGGTGTATTACCTTGCACCGATTTGTTTTTAAATATAGTATAAATCCATCAATGCCGTCAAATAAATAAGGCCAAGTAACGGTTCCAACAGGGCTGTGGAAATAGAATGATGAAGAGACGGCACGCTGTTTGACAGTCAAAGGAATGAAGCTATTAAATACAATTTTACTTTATTCAATATGAAAGACGACATCACTTCACTTCTCAATCACGTTAGCCGCTGACAGCCGCCCGCGACCGCTGCGATCCAATCAACTCCCAGGAAATGAGGTGAGGACATGACTAAGCAGGACATGAGCAGAATTCCAAAGGAACGAATGAATGATCTTCGTGGGCCCTGCTGGTCGCTTCAACTTCCAATTATTTACTGCCAAGGGCCTCTATTATCAACATTTGTTACCTCCCCGATGCGGTGATAGATCTCACCCACTTTCTGTCCCTGTTTACACACAGAGTGGTAAGTCAGCCGAGCCGCTGTCGAATCAACAGCCGCTTTTCGTGCGGATGCAGAGAAAAAAAAAAAGACACACACTCCAAAAAACGACATCAGAAGGGGTGTAGTTTAACAAAAGAGGAAGCAGATCCAGGACGAGTAGAGGGCTCAGCAGTGTGTCTACAAGGGCTACAGCTGCACTCTCGTTGGGTAGATTGATGGTTGACACTGGAAGGTAGTCGGTGGGTTGCTGGAGTCAAGCATCATTACTGTGGCCAAGCACCCCAGGTATGTGGTTAATGGCAGTAAAGAGGGCAGTGTGCATGTGTGCCAGTTGCTCAATGAGGCTCTGCAGTGTTGTGGGGGGGGAGAAAAAAAAAGAAAAAGAAAACAAGCGGTGATCACTCCACTGAACTACAATCTAAAGTGATCATCCCGAAGTCATTCAAAGGATGCAAATACACCGTTCAGAGCAGTGAGCTGAATTCAATTAGATCATTAGTGTCTCGAGATTGTTATTAGCTTGACATTAGGCCGCTCAGTTATTCCAGAAAGGGAGCAGATTTCACTGGCCCTTACAAACTCAATTTTCAAAAAACGTTGCTCTCAGAGAGCTTTGGGTGATGAGGATGAGTAGCGGTCAGAAAGGACTCCGAGATCAAGGCGGGCTGAAAATGTGCTCTGCAGTTCCAATGTGTGTTCTCATTAAATTTGAATGGGACTGAAAGCCTGGAGGGGCTGGGTGGTGTGAGAAAGTGCTCTTGATTAGACGGAGAACAAACGCTAATAACAACCCTGGTGGGCAGGGCCTCCCGGGCGGACGGGAGCCTGTGGTCTAGAAGAGGCCGGACAGTTTGACGTGGACAGTGATATGACGGCTCGTGCTGTTTGTTAAACGGACGCCTTGCATCGCATAGTTTTCTGATTGTCTGGGCACATTAATCAGCGAGTCGGCTCAGCAGAAGAGTTACGAACGGGCTGCGGAGCTGTCGGAGATGGGGACCGCTGGGAAAAACACCGACCTGCTGCTGCCATCGTGTAAACGACGGGGGGACGTATTCTACAGTGGGAAGATATTGCATATTCCTTTTTTTTTTTGTATCTGTTGTGAAGCATCGGACAACAACAACGCTGGGTAATCTCGATCAAATAAATCATTCATCTTAGTGCCTGCTCTGTGACAGAAAGGCAATTACCTCACAAAATACACGGACTCTCAATGTCAGAGCACTTATTAAAATTCACTGTGAAAAGTCTCAACAGATCTCTGCGTTTCTCACAAATCACCCTTCTTGACAATAAGTCTGTAAATCCAAACAACACTGAACCCGTCATGCAAAAAGAACCAACATCTGCCTGTGTAATCACCACTAAGACTAAGTATCACCACAACAGATTTATGGGATATTAAACAGATAATATTATTGATGTACTTTGTGACATTGGATTGTGGGGATCTAAATTTATGAAAAATTGGCTTAATGGAGCTCAAACAAAGTATCTTTTGAAAATAGAAGGGTGCTTGGAAAGCGCATACATCCGCCAAGGCCCCGTCTCTCCATGTTACAGAACGTAATAAAAGAAAAATCCTGGATCTGTGCCTTTGTCTGGATCTGTGCCAACATTTAATAGGTTCTTTTTTGGCTCATGTCCCATCTTTCCAAAAAAAGTGTGGAAATCCATTCAGTAGCGTTTGCGTAATCCTGCTGACAAACAAACCCACAAATAAACCAAGCAGTCGACAAACAAGCAAACACACAAGGGTGAGAAGTAGAAGTAGAAAAAATAATAAGTCTGATATCAATCCCCTGTTTTTTTGCACAGAGGATGCGGAAGCAAATAATGAAAAAAGATAATCTATATGAGAAATTATACTTAATCCTGCAAACATCCCATGGTCCGTTAATGACGGAGCACTGGCTTAAGATGAATGAATAATCAAAGGTCACAGGAGACCGCCGTGTTCAAATCTTATTGAGAGCGATGTATTTCAAGGTGAAAGAGAACATGTTGAGAGGGAATCACCAGGGAGGAGATTTGATCAATTCAACAATTTAACTAAACCTGTCTGAAGTGAGCGCAGCATGGATCTCTGGAGAACTTCAACAACACACGGCTGAAGAGGACTGTTGACTTGTGCCTCTATTCCTCTAACCTTTATTCTAAGAGCTGAAGATGAACTAAACTAAACTCTCTGGGAAACACAGCTTCCTAACTGGTATCCTGGCAAGTGTGAGAGAAGATACCAGGTACACTGAATCCAAACAGGTTGGATTTAAAGTACATATAACACATTTGGTATGCAAAGTTATAAACCAACAACTTTCACTGGATCTATAAAGTGATCCCCCACATAAACAGTACTTATATTGAGTTATTATTAACACATTATTCTGCAGCTTTAAAAAGGTCAAACATCTCAATTAAGATGCCGTGACAAAATGCGTAACACCCTGGGATATTGTTTTTCCAGGCCAAATCTGCTTGACCTTTTCAGCTCAGGAGCAAGTTTCTGGAAAGTCTATGAAATCAACTTATAGAGTGCAGTGCAGCTACTGCAGAAGGTGACGGGACAGATTTCCCCACTGTGGTTTGAGATAGGGAAAAACACTTAAAGACTGGTGGGGATGGGCTGCAAGGGTAGAACAGATAATGCAATTTTTGTCCCATCAATAGAACATTTCTCCATTTTCATGAAATTAGATGCAGGAAGTGCTTCGATAAAGCAACTATTAATAAGGAACAAGGGACCTGAAGTGCATTTAATCGATCGATATGTAGTACAACCACTGTTCGACTCTACTTAACAATGCAATTACCTACTGATGGCAATTACCTCTTCAGCACAGGCCAACACGAGAGGAGAGATAATGCACTGATGCAGATTTATACATGGTCCCTCTCGCTGACACACCACACACACACACACATACACACACACATACTCCATGACATGTGAAGACATTACATAGACTTGCATATATTTCCTCTCACCTTGAACATAACAACTGCTTAACCCCGAGTCTGAAACATGTCTTCACCTTCAAATTGATGATTTTCTTGATGGGGACTTGCTTCAAGAGATGTAGGTCCCTACAACATGTGTAATCCCTAGACCACATACACACACATTGTCCCTGCTCTGTGATTTTACATATCAACATCTCATATCCTGAAGCTCCCTCAGCTTCTTGCTACATCCCCCCCGGTTGAATAGTCACATCTCAATTGGATTAGCGTGCCACTGCGAATGTCAACAAGCTCCACAGCGACAATTAGCACCCGGCTCTAATTGTGTGCATGGGTGTACGCATGTCTGTGGTGAGGACAAATGACGCGGTGAACAAACAGGTTGTGTGTTTGAAACGTGTGTGTGCTGGAGCAAAACAAACCGCACATTTTAAAAGATCCCGATGAGGAGGGAGTGAGTGGCGTTTCTATAATCTGTGTTTTCCACATCAACGGAGCTTATTATTCTTGAGTTTTAAAGAGCTCATCAACATGTCACAAAAAGTCAGACACCCCATCTGTTGCAAATTTACTTGACATTTCCGCCCAAATGAAAGAGCATTCGTCTGTTTGCACTATATTTTCTTTGCTCAACACTCCTGTGAGTTTCTGAATGCCATGCTGATACCGAAGATTCGACTCACCCACTCATGTGTTTGTTTCCCGGCAGAATTTCTGCTGTTTAACCCGACAGCAACTCAATGATCGTAAACAGCTGGCGTGGTGCCATCGTGGCAGATGAGCATGAGATAAAGTTGTGCAAATATGTTAGTATCTGTAAACCCGGCACTACTTTTAGGTCAGGGTGAAATTACACATCTATCTCCAGAGCAAGGCTACTACCTTCATAATGTCTGATTACACTGTTGTGAGCTTGGTGTACTTGACTCTTCACCCTCATACACAAAAATAACATCTCCAGATGTTTGAGGAGTTTGGAAATTGTATTCATTCGGATGCTTTTTTTCCTTTCCTCATATATAATTGTTCATTCTACAGTGCTACATTCATGTTATAGCATAATTCCAACCTTGACCATTGAAAGAGTGACTCATCAATTATCATTCAAAGCCTATAAATGCTAAATGTACTCAGTTGAAGAGGTAAATTGTAGCGCAACTTGATTAAATTTGGTGTGTGAATCAGCACTTAATTAACAATGTTAAAATACCTCACTTAAATTAAAGTAAAACAAAGTGTAATAATTCTGCTCTGAAGAAATGGGGAGGTTTTGGATGTTTTAGACAAAGCTGAGCAGAATTCATGCCAGTCCATTCTCAATGAAGAAGAGGAAATTAATGCTACGTTTATATTTATATGGTGAAAGCTGTGTCACAGACACCAGGAGGATTCAATGTGTAGCCCTGTGAGCTAATGCATCTTAAATTCATCTGCTTGCCCTGGGCTTAAATCTAGAGTGCAGACACTATAAAACTTGTGTCCTGTAAAAACTGAACATGACAAAAAGAAAATCAGCGTACGTTGTGTGCAAACTACATAGTACACCACCGCCTCCTAATTATATGTGTAGTTCGTGGGACACTCAGAACAAGTCAAGGCCGAAGAAATAAAACTAATGATGATGGGGGTATTTTTATGCCTAGGCAAAAAGTCACAAATTATATTTCCCGGACACTCATTAATTAGATAGAGGGGAGAAAATGTGCTCGGCAGCACTGTCCTGGATAAATAGTTTAAAAACACAAACCTGAAGGGACTCTACAAAGCTTTTACAAACATACTTGATGCCACCAGGCATGAAATGCACAAACATTAGCACTGCAATAGATCGAAATACGTTGGTTCACCGAGAACAAACAGAAATGGTGCGTAAAGGCACGGTGGAGTTTATTGCATTTCCCTACGCAATTCCCAAGAGATCTCTTTCTGATCAACCTCTTTTGACACAACTCTCCAGGTAGCAGTTACAACATGCAAACAAGAATTAATGGCTCGAGTCCACACATGAAGATAAGACCAGCCTTTGTATTGAGCGGGATTTAGGGAGGAAATGCCAGTAGGACTCATTTGGGTGATGGAAACGCAGTGGAGTGGCCATTAAACAGGAGAACAGCTCTCTTTATTTGGAGGCTGATAGATGAGGCAGTCATCTATATTCAAAGCCTTCCTTGTCAAATGGAACAAATCTTTGTGTGGCCTCTTTTATTTCTTTCTCACCGTGTTTCCCCTCTTTCTCACAGACACCCATGTGCATCATTATGTATTATGGAACAGATGAAGCCTCTCCACATTTTGTAATTAATGACAATGGTGTAATCAAATCTTCTCTTCAGTTTTTTTTTGCACTGTGAAAATTATTCCACCCTAATGAGTTTGCTCCTCATCGCGCTGCTCTCTAAACCCCTCTGTGACACCGAGGGAACTTTTGGTAATGAAGTTAGATGGAGAGGAAAGGGGTGAAGGCATCAGATAAGGTGAGGGTGACGGTGCAGCTGGAGAGATCCTTCTCTCTGCAGTGGGGGTGCAGGTACTGAGGTGAGGTGGGCCAGGCGGGAGGGCGTGAGGCTAGAATCAAACAGGAGAGAGAGAGGAATGACGGACTGGAGTAATTAAGGTGAGATCACAGCAGTGGCGAAGTTGCAGGGTCATGTCAAAGACTGAGACAGCAGAGAGCATCACAGAGGATGAGTCAGGCGGGGGGGGGGGGGACGACACACAGGGGTGTGGAGAAAGACAAAAAGGACGCAGCTGAGGATTGTGCCCTTTCCCAGAGCAACAGGAGAAGCACACTCTGCTATATTTACTTTTCAGTCGCAGCTTTGAAGACAGAGGTCATCGGGACCAGTGGTCTGCAGAAAACAGGCTGGTCACGTCACCTGCTTACTGGTAAGGAGCGAACGGTTTAACGCTCTCATCACCGAAACCACTGTCACGTTCTGCCATGGCATGGATTTTGAAATACAAATTGTTATATTCACTCTGACACACACATTTTGTATTCACCAAACACACACACACACACACACACACACAAGGAAGAGCGACCTCACAAATCCCCCATCCCTCACACCTACAGGTTATGTACAGGTAATTTGCTCTCATTCAATTCAATGCTGCACTGCACAACACAGACTTCCTCTGATGCAAGCTGGATTCAGATAACAGTGCCCGTTCGAAACCTGCTTGTTGTGAATCTGTGGTAATGCTGAGGGCAGCTTTCTTTCAACAGCTGTAAAAGTGACCTGCACTCCTCAGCCCATTGAACCTTTGAAGCTGAGCCACCTGGGGACTTGAGATTCAGTCGTCATTGTCATGAATGCAAGATCCTTTTAGTCGAGTACTAGCCGCCGCTGCTACGGAGCGCTGGTACTCGACTAAATGGATCTAAATAGCACCAAGCTCGACACTGCACTTCTTTGGACCCTAAATATCACACATGCCAAGTGTGAGGCAGAGAAGATAAACGGTTGTCAAGATGTCCGAGCCTCATAAACGTGGTTGGACCAAGGTCAAATTGCTCTCCTCCTATCTTTATGATGATGACAGTACTTTGTCCTAATTGGCTTTAAACGTCATAGATATGCATGGAGGGTGGTGCATTTCCATTTCAACAACATCAGACCCATTATCGACTGTAGATATATCTCTGAGAGAGGATGCAGACTTCCTATATTTGTTTAAGAGCGTGGTTTTTCAGTTTGGGCGCATTACTTTAATGAAATAATGAAATAAATTAAATAATGAATTTATCTTCAGATTGTGTATTTCTTTAAAACCCTGCCCTTGCACTCAAACAGCCCCTGTTTGCGCTTACATTTGCTCTGCTCCTGCTCTAACTGTGTGCTGGCAATCAACTCTATTGTTCCCCGGACGGATTCCCTGCGCTCAAGCTTCAGCTCTTCTCCGCACTCGGGCGGCTTTCTGTGCGCTCGTGAATCATCTCCTCTCAGATTTCTCCTAAGTGCAAACAGGGGCTATTTAAATAAATTCAACAAGTCATGCTCTCAAGCTGAGAGACCAAGTTCTCGATCAAAGATAGGAAAAAAAGCACCATAATTGCCCTCCAATATGGGGCAGGCTTGTTAAAAACACAAGCAGGCCGATATCTCATTGTCATTCATATCTTTTTAACAAATAAATACCATGCTTAGTTTTTTGGTAGACCCAAGAAGCAGTACAGCAGATAGGCAGGTGTAGTAGATGGTGCATTTGATAAACAAAAGGCAGGCTAACAGTTTAGTTGGCAGGTGAAAGGCAGACAAGATCCAAACTCAAATAAATCCAGAAAGTGAAAGACTAAGAATCAACCTGGAGCAGAACTGAAACACCAGGAAATTCAAATTTAAACAAACAAACGGGAGAGTGGGGAACAGAGACTGTACGATAATATAATGATAACTAAACTCAGGGGGGGGGGCACAGGAGGGAAGGTACAGACAATCACAAAGGAGGAAAACCAGACAAAGAAAAAGGAAGTTTGTAGGAGAAAGTCCTCAGAAAGTAGGAGATGAAAGAAGCTTTTCAACTAAATGGGTGCCAACAAATGCTGACTTCAAAATGTAGACCAAGATATGAAAGCAAACCCAAGAACCAATGAAGGTGAATAACAAGGCCAAAATCAATAAGTTAGATCCAAACATCCAAATATACAAAAGGTCCATCAAGTCAATAATTTAAACATAAAGTGACTAAGGCAAAATCCATAATAAGCCTGCTTAAAAATCCAAAGACAAATCCAAAGTCTTAAAATACTCAACAAGGGTAGAACATACTTTACATATATTCCAAAACTTATAAGATCAAATAAAGCTGAATCGTGTTTTGAGAGGAAAATCCTGTTACGTTCGGTAAAAGCGTGATACAATCCTGTCACCGCAGGAAACTAGAATAATGTGATACATATTTTAGTTTCCCTAACCCATAGCCTTCGATTTCTCAGGCACACTGATTCATAACAAGCTCAATACACATTAGAGGATCATCATTCACGTCAATTCAGGATTAAATAAGAATGAAGTGGCTGGGTTCAAAAGCAATGGGATGGATGTGAGTAGGGGCGTCTGTAACTCTGAGTGTGTTTGGTCCTGACACTCCGCTAACAGGCCAGACTGGTGATGGATTTGATCACCTGACGGGTTTGAAAACTCACAGGCACTCTACATGACGCCTGCCCTCTGAAGCATTCGTCTTGATAAGGTTTGAGTCACTCAATGCCAGAGACTAGGGTACATCTCACACGAGTCCATTATGCAGCACTGTTTGACACGGTGATGGGATGGGGGTCGCCAACGCCAAGAGGCTGGCAGGCTCAACAAACTGTCTGAAGAAGGGATAGGTCTGTCTTTGGAACTTCGAAGGTGGGAGACAAAACCACGAGGCTTAAAATGAATTATTTGCTCACTTGGCAGAGCACTTGTTTATGTTCGGTGTGATGCTTTATGTGTTTTCTGTTTACAATGACGGTAAGGAACACTACATGTATCATTGCATCTTTGCAGATGAGCATTAATGTGAGTAAAGCTCAACAACATTCCTTGATGATACCTCCTTTGTTTTTCAAGGTCAACTCAAAGGTTCTTCAGTGTCTATTGAGAGTCTGAAGCACTTTATTGTGTTTCATACATTCTATTTTCAATGCCATCACTTTACATTGGGCCAAGGCTGAAACTGTGTGCGTGTGATTGTGTGTGTGGGTGTGTTTTAATTAATGGGAAGAGCTTATTTTCTCATTCTTCATTCTCTGCAGTACTTAATTACTGTACATGTGACACTGAAAAAGAGTTGAACCCCATCAAAGTCTCCTCAGTGCTTTCCTTTAATAAGTGTGTATCTGATGACATTACACCCACATAGTGAACAGCACAGCAATTATCGTGGCCAAGAATCTTTCGGAGAGAAATTAATGAAAAGATCAGTAATTATCTGGCTTGATTTCCATCACTGACCTCGACACCAGTCTTTCTCCCTTTTAACATCCACTGTACAACATAGGGTTGGGCGATGTGTCGTATATAGTCGATGTTATTTGGCTTTTACCAGGTGCGATGTATAAAATGACTTTATCGCGACCATCTAGTATAAATTGTCAAGTGAATGTTTTAAGGAGCATGCAATTCTATTTGAGATTCGCTCCTCATGCCCCTCTCCCAGCGGACTGCTCACTCACTTTGTATCAGGAGGTAAGGTACTCATGGAGAGAGAGAGAGAGAGAGAGAGAGAGAGAGAGAGAGAGAGAGAGAGAGAGAGAGAGAGAGAGAGAGAGAGAGAGAGAGAGTGTGTGTGTTTCCTCCAGTGTTAATTTTGGCAGCTATTTTTGATTTAGTCTTAGTCTTAGTCTTTTGACGAAAATGCGTATTAATTTTAGTCACCTTTTAGTCATTTTAATCCTTCTTAGTTTTAGTCTAGTTTTAGTCGACGAAAACAAATTCCATTTTAGTCTAGTTTTAGTCGACGAAAACTAATTCCATTTTAGTCTAGTTTTAGTCACATTTAATAGCCACATTAAACTCCTTTTCTATAAAAACATATAGCTGCAGCCTAATAGCTTAAAAATATATATTTAATTTTAAATGTGAAAACAAATAGGGAGAGCAGGTCAGACTGGAGCCGGACACAGAAACTTCAGCTCTGTACAAACCAACTGCAGCTTCTGCTCTGATCAAGAAGCTGAGGGGCTGATCTCTGAGCAGCTGAGACCAGAGAAACTCTGGTTTTCACTGTTTTCATAGTTAAGAAGCAGTCGGTCACTGAGAGGCTGCTCCACGAGAACGCGCTCTGCTTTCACTGTGTCTCCCTGAGCGAGTGCGCGAGGCGGGGGGCGGAGCTACGGACCGGAGCGCTATCTGGGGCGCACACACACACATACACAGACACACACAGACACAGTCACTCGACCGCTCCTGATACTTCATGACGGCCTGATACGATGATGTTTTAAAAATTATTGTGACTTAGTCAACCACCAACATTTTCGTCTCGTCTCGTCTCGTCAACGAAAATTAAAATAGATTTCGTCATAGTTTTTATTTTCAAAGATTCGTTTTCGTTACGTCTTCGTCTCGTCTTCATCATGGAAAAAGGGTCGTTCACGAATATATTTCGTCATAGTCTTCGTCAACGAAATTAACACTGGTTTCCTCTATGATCCTCTATGATCCACAGCTGCTCAATGATCAGAAGACCCCGGCTAACGCCCGCTAGCTTTGCCACTTACTGTGGACTTTTATTTAACATTTGTGAAGTGATTTAGAGGAGATTTTAAAATATCGAGATATATATCGTGTATCGTGATATAGACTAAAAATATCGTGATATTTGTTTTAGGCCATATCGCCCAGCTCTAGTACAACACCAAACTCCCATTGTGGGTTCAAAGGTGTGAGAACACGTGTATAAATTATACAATTTTAAATTTATTGTCAGCCTTCAGTGATTATAGCTCTGCATGAAATGTTTCTTGCTAGCTACTATTGTGGGGCAAACAGTTGAAGAAAATAACTCAATCACAGTTATAGTTTAATCCTAAAGTTAAACTGGCACAAAAGCTGCGAAGATGATTTCCTGTGTGAGGTAGAGGAAGAGATTTCAAAATATGAAGAATAACTGCTCTGTTGACATCTAAAAATGTGACAGATATATTTACATCTAATAATAACACTGCTTAGAGGAGTCTGCTTTGGAAAGCAGCACAACAAGAGACAAGCCTGGGACCGAGTCAAATGTGCAGGTGGAGTCCACGACAACTGGCTGGAACTCACAAAATGAGCCCTGACCAAATACCTATGTAGTCCTACACAGCTCAGCAAGCCGCCTATAATTAAAGAAGCTGCTATGCCCCATTGAGCAGATTGCAACCCTCCAGGAGAAGAAACAGTGCACATGAGAAGATTCACCTTAATCCTGAGACACATTCACTTATCTCTTGTACCGAGTGCTGGGAAAGCAAGAGAGAGCGAGGGAGCACTGTTGGGAGAAAGAGTTAGGGGAAGAGAAACGGAGAAACAGAGAGATGAGTGGGAAGACGATGCGAGAAAGCATGAAAGGGAGAGTATGCCGATTCTCAGAGACGGGGAAGAAATAGATGAATCTAGTACGAAAATAGAGGTAAGTGGAGGTGCAAGGGTGAGGAGAGACGGCAGAGAAGAAGTGAGACGTTCGGCTCTCTGTGTTTTGGAATATGAGCAAAGCTCCTGGATTAATCAGGCTGAGTCATGGTGTCACAGGGGGCATCTGTTCTGTTTAGCCCTGTTCAGATTGTTGCACTTGCCAGCGGGCATTAAGATCTACTCACATTCACCCCAAAGCCTAATTGCAATCTTCGAAATGGCCTCAGCAGTAAGTGCTTTCTAAGAGAGACCATGTAAGACATAATTAGGACTTTGTTGTACTGGTTGTTCAAGTAGCAAAAAGAACAGAAGAAAATATATTGCCGGTGAGAGTTTCTCCATTTGAGCCTCTGCATAGTTAAGTGATTACAAGTATATAACTATTGTTAACTTAGAGGTACTATTATTCCTGTACTGTCGTTATTATATTGAGTTGGATAGCCCCTGAGGAACATACATTTTACTGTGTTATCAGAGGAGGTTGGGACTTTATTGTGAAGGAACAGGTTGTTGTTTGCGCACTGGGGTTGGAACGGCACTGACATTTACTAATAAAACTGTTGTTGAACTGTAGCTTGTTAGGACTAATCAGGGCCGGGTCTAGACAGGCATGTATTAGGGGGCAGCCACAAATCTTGAGGGGGCATTGTGCCTAACCCTAACCCTATTTAGTTTGAGGGGGCACAACATTTATTTGAGGGGGCCAGGCCCCCTCTTGCCCCTGCCTAGACCCGGCCCTGGGACTAATGAGTGTACATACACAAGAATGAAGTGTCAGAGATATGGATGTGATTTTCCATGGTTTGGACCAGGTTTGTTGGGTTAACAGGTGAAAATTGCCAAAATAATTTCACTTATTTAATTTGTGCAGCTATAAATGTAAAAAATCCAGCTTCCATGTGCAGTTCAAGTCAGTTTTCTATGAAGCAAGCAGCCTAATGTAACACAATCTGGCTCCAAAAAGGACAAATAAATAAGTATATTATACAAAGCACAACACAAAGCTATACTTCTCATTAAATACCAGGGTCAATAATGAAGAGTAACAGACAGTAATGAAAACATAACCTTCTTGGCAGCGGTAAAATGAAAGAAAAAAAAGAAGCTGATACATTGTTAACTTGTCACAATTAGCTCCATAGCAAACTTCATTACAGACCTATGAGATAATTATCTGTTGCGGTGGTTGGAAAATGTACTACTATTTAGACAAAGGTTTGAGGGCATTCAACAACGAAGGGATATTTATTTCATGTTGCACAGGGACAAGTTAAACAACAAAAGTGCAAAATATGGATTTTCTATATATATTTATTCATACATTTTTATATATCGAAAAATAAAAGACACCTAAAAGGTTCTCTGGATTATAAAAATTTAATCAAAGCTCTTTAGTGAAGCAAAACGACTTTTAAAGCAGGAGTGCTGCCCTCTGAAAATAAGTTGAATGAGATGCTACATTGCCTGTTGCTGAAACACTTCGTATAATCTGTGAACTATCGGGCAAATTTCAGCAAAGTGCCAGTAAAACCCAATCTGTCAGAGATCCTCGCCTCACGTGCAGGATGAGGAACCAAAAGAAAAATAAAAGAAAAAGATACAGGGTACTTGATATTTGGTAGAATTGGCCTTTGACGCTTTTAGAAAACATCTTAAATAGGGTACGGCAACAAAAACCACTGATTCATCTGTGGACGATGGCGTAGCTCCGAGTCCAGCTCAGTTAGAAAAGTACAACCGTCTCAAGACTGTCAGATCTCCATGCCCTCCTACTGAGATACACACAGTGGTTTCCGTAAGGCTCAGTAAGAAGTAGAAGAAGAGAGGTTCTTCAATTAACGTTAATGAGGTAAAATAAATCACGTTAGCAGGGCTCATTGGTGGTGATTCACCGACTGGGGCCATTAACACAGAGCGAGAGAAAAAAACCTCATCATCCACCTGGCCCCCTGCTCATGTTGACAAATACTACGCTGTAATAGACCATAACCACAGAAGAAACCATTACCCCAGAGAGCATCATGTCACGGTATGCTGATCATAACTAATTTGATTTTGGTGTGAATCGGAGCTGTATGTTGTTGTCTGCACTTTCATGGATGTAACGTGTCTGTGTATTAATGAGTCTCAGTAGAATCTGTGACTCCAGGCTTCAAACCCACAGTCGGCTTCAGACAGAGACAGTTGGCAGATGTGTAAATACACCGAAGCCTTTGTCAGCACAAGGACTTTCAGTAGGGGACATTATGAATTAATTGACGTTCTTGCACACAAAACAAATATCCCCATATTTAGAGCATGACACCCTGTGATCAAACATCAATATCTTCACAGCAGGGGTCTGATTCTGCCTCTAAACTGCGGCCTGCGGCAGAAGAGAGCCGTGCAACATTTCATATCAGAAGATGTTCTACAGGAAAATATTCATTGATGTCAGAATTAGTCTTTTGATGCCCCCTCTGGGTTTAGATCCTCCGGCACACACACACGCACACACACACACACATGTAAGTATACACTCGCCTAAACAGGCACTGAGGTGGGAGTCTTAAATCTCAGAGCCGATGTCTCCTTTTCTCCCCACCCTGTTTTTTTGGGGTTTTTGTTATCAATCGTGCCCAGCTCTCCCAGGGCTCCGTAATTTCTTAATAAATAAATCATTAGTGGCTGCAGCATGAGGATTAATCAGTGACTGCCGCTGCTGCTTCTGCCTCTCTGTGGGAGTGTACAGTCACTCCCACCACATTCACATCAAGCCCCATCAGCAGCAACTAGCCGGGCTTTGTCGATTGGCAGCGCTTACGGTGGGGGATTAGAAGCGGCAGGCCGGAACCTCCACATAATGCTCATTTCAGCTACCTCTTTCTCTCCCTTTCTTTCACAGCGTGCCTCTCGCTCTGATTATTTCTGGCCTTCCAAAGGAGCGAGCCTAGTAGAACCTTGTGATATTAACAGCGTCTTCATATGTGACGTTCTATCTATAATGAATATCTGGAATTATTGGACGATCTAATCTCTGAAGGAAACATGTTGATAGCCGTTTTAAAGAGCTACGTGTAATTGAGTCTCTCGGTTGAGGGGGTTGGTGGAATACGGAGGCAGAGGAGAGGACAGGTTAGAGAAGGCTGGTGAAGACTAGGTGTTCCCATGGTACCAAGTATAATACGCCCAACTAATTGCTTACAAAACACTAAGGCCACTAGAACAGCTGATAGTTTATTTAGTCTTTTAAGAAATAGTTTGAGCTAAATTTGTAGGATCTCTTTTGTGTTTCTGTGAATCATTTGTAAATAGATAGATGGAATGAAACATTTATCCGTCTTACGCAGTGACAAAAAACACATTGTCTAGGGAGGTCAAAATAACAGAAATTTGATAGTCTGTACAAATACCCTTCTCACTCCCAAATTCAATGACACGGCACACACACACAAACACACAATATTTTGAAGGAGCCAATTATGATATGAGAAAATTTAACTGGAGTTTCAATATCAGCACCAGTGGTTGAGGAACTATTCAAATTGTTGTAAGTGCTGCATATCATGCGTTGTTGTGAAAGAAGAAACTTGTTGTTCCTCGTTGAACAAATTATTATATTCATCAGAGATTCATCTGTTGAGAAATGCCCTGAAAAGTGCTCTTAATTAAAAATAGTTTCCAATTTAGTGTAGGTGCACCAGAGTCATTCTGTCTCTACCTTTAACACATGCAAACACACACACACACACACTTCTGTCAGCCCCCCCGAGCTATGAAACTTTGTGTGTGTGATTCTACATGCAGTCAGATCGAGGTCAGTGTGTGTATCTGCAAGTCAGAGGCTATAGGGAGGACAGAAAAAAAACTTGTGTAGCCAGGGGAAGGAAGTGGGAAATTATTTTGATAGCACTGGTTATAATCACATTTAAACATTCATACGTCTGGGATTAAGGTAATAAACAGGACACACACTTTGAGCGACATGAAGTGATGCTGTTTCTGATGATGGGCAAACATGTTTGATGTGTTTCCTCCTTTGGCCGCCAGTTAACATCCACATCTGTTGCAGACTGGATAGTCATTCTCCAGGATAACCCCACATTCGTTTTTTAGGATATCCAAAATAATCTCACGCTTCTGAGTTAAAGAATGTTCCTTATCGGATGGATGGTTGTTACAACACTTCTGTCTGCCATTCTTTCTGCTGCATGTGTGTGTGTGTGGTGCTGACAGGTAAACAAAAAGAAGATGTGTGTAGGCACAAGGTGAGATTTTCTTTTTTAATACCGGTCTATTTCTGTAGGCTTGTAGCTTTTAAAAGAGAACAGGAGGAACTTATTTTTGGGATATAAATATATCCTGGCCTGTTTGACCTACACTCCTGGCATTCTAAATATACAATTTTAAAAGACATTTGCTGGGGAAAAGAAGCTGAAGAGAGAAAGTCTCTTCTGATGAAAAAAAAGAAACACACACACCAAATATTTAGCAAATAACTGCTGACTCCACGGCAGTGCCCTCAAATTTATGTAAAATGTTAAATATGCTGCTTTAAATGTTGTTCCGTCCATGACCCTGTTCAGACCTGGTGCTAACATCCTGATCCAATCACACAGCAGCAGTTCAAAGTAAAGGTGTCAATGTGCCCTTCAACGCATCTCCAGATCAAACCACTCAAACCAATAACCTTCAATATGGGACCTTATAATAGGTCAACACCCCTAATGCTTTCCAATAGGTCCAGCATAACTGAACCCACTGTGGTGAGCTTCTCCTGGCCCTGCAGTATTCTGGTTGGAAAAGAAACTCTCTAATGATTATGACAGCGGCTGTACCCACAAACACAAGACAAATACACACACACACACACACACACACACACACACAGTCATAATGTATAAACTGTGTTTTGATGCAAATGAATGCCAATGAGTACCTCTACTCCCGTCCTCCTGCTCCAATGTTTATTTTGTCACAGGAAGTGCAGCTGGAGAATGCCAGTGCAAAGAAGAAAGAGAAACATTCTGTTCTGTTAGTTTGATGTTAAAGCAGACTCCCTGCTGTTTTACAACTTTAAAAAGGAAAGACAATTAATTTTGACTGCTTTTCTTGCACAGGAGCGACTAAGTGAGAGTCATTGTGTGCAGCTGAAGTGAGAGGTACACCGTGTCTATATTTGGAACGTTTGCAGTGAAAAGTATTTAAAACCGACTGCTCTGAATATGAGGAATCTCAGCAGGGTGTGTTTTTTTTCCCTACGAGCTGTGAAGATATGAAAAACACTGTAATTTTGTATTTATCTTTACAAATTCAAGATTATTAATGAACTGCTAATTGACCATTCTTGAGGCTGTGGAAAATATTTGATCCCTTCTGAGTTGAAGGCACTTGTTCTATCAAAGCTTATATTATCAAAGCAGGAAAAAGGCAGACAGATTTTGAATTTACTCTGAGCCCCTTGAGCCATAAGCTGTGCTTTAGTTGTCTGTTTGCCAAACGTGATCCAGCAAAACTTAAGGATAAGAATTATTCCAGTGTAGAACGGCTTGAAGTTGGCGTTAAGTCTTGTGGACAAGAAAATGCACTGACAAGGACATGACATGCATCAGACTATATTTGATCATTGAATAAAGGCTTTGACATGTGCATGCATATGTATGTACTCTATGTGTGTGTTTGCAGGAGACAGGCCAAGAAATTGGTCTAAAAGAGGAACAGTCAATGTTTATGTGATCACAAACACATAAATGTCACAACACTGACACTATCTGCTTCTTTAGAGCTGTTAACAGATACATACAAAGTTTGATTATAGAAGAAGATTGTTTAAAAAAATGAGAGATTTAATATTATTTTTCCCAGCTGTCTGTGTCCCAAGTTCCCATCTGGGCCTAGGCCACTGCACTGAGAGCACCCCATGACAGACACAAGTCACACAACGCCAATTTCAATGATTGAAAATGAAATGTAGGTCAACCTGAAATGAGCGAATAGCTTAACAACTGTGTGGTAATGATGCAAAAGTTCACAACCCAACTCCGAAATACTTAGGATTTTGGTCAGACGGCAAAATCATGTAACTTCAAAATTAAGTTTTATGAAAGCCTGATTTTTAGCAGTGGCAACCAGTGGGTGCATCTCGAAAACGCGAACCCAATTGAGCATGGCCTGAGGTTCAGACCTTAATATTCACTTCTGGGGATATGAGATTGAGATATAACTACTGCCTAAATGTCTGCTGTTATCCTCAGACCTGAGCCACGTTCACGCTGGCCCAGGCGCACACATCGCACAAGCTGCGCCCCTCTACACTCTCGCCCAAGGACGACATCCGCGTTACGAGTTCACTGAAATTATCTTCTTGCAAGTCGAACTTGATTGTCAGGGCTCACTGACACTTGGGTGAAACCACGGGAGCAGTATGGAGCCATTTTATCTTGTTTTTTTACTGTTTTGAAGAAGTGTTCGCCATTTACTTAAATTGTATAGGAATTGGCTGCAACGTTGTTTACTCTTGGGCCTCCAAAAAACAAACACTGCCCCTCCATCCGCAGAGTGGTGAGCAGATAATGAGTGAATTTAAATTTTTGGGTGAATCCTCCCCTTCATCTGTAATCTTCTCCCTTTCTACCAGTCGCTCCTTTTGTTTCTCTTTGTGCCCATGCAGATGTCAGAATGTCAAATGATAGGGGAGGAGAGGAGACAAAAACGATTGCCTCCATTTTGAGGAAAGAACAACGGTGAGGGAACATCTAATTACTCTTACGAGATGATGCCAGGCACCCGGCATGAATCCTAAACGCAGTTTCTCGAGCACCACTGGCCTTCTGCGCCGAGACAGAAGCCAAACTAAATGGGGAATGGATAGGAGGCAAAGTGGAGAATAAAGAGAGCAACTCAGTCAGAGAGAAGGGGCAGCGGTAGAGAGGAGACGGTCGGGGGAAGCAAGTGATGGAGTAAGGGAACTAGCTGATGGAGTTCTGAAGGAGTTAAAGATGGGGGGGGGGGGGGGGGAGAGGAGAGGCACTAGCTTGGAGTGGGAAGAAGAGAAATTTCATTTACCATCAGCCAACACATCACTCCAAGTATGTGCCAAAGTCACTGGGCTTGACTTGAATGGCAGAGCGACTCCAGCTCTCTCTGATCTTCTGATAGAGCACGTATGGCAATCACTTGGATGTCACTCCAGTGGAGGACAGTGGCCCTGTGGTGGTTTTCTCTGCGCTCCTGTTGTCATCTCTGCGCTTTCAAGTCCCAGATAGTGTACAAATGGCTGCGTGCACAAATATGTACCAGCCCCACCTTATCTCCACCCCACCCACACTAGAACCCTGCTCGCATCGGCCGTTCCTCCCGTTTATTTGGCACAATGGGTCTCAGTGGAACTCCGGTTAAATTGTCAACTCAATCAGCGCTCCCACAAGGCCATGCCCCGGACTGATGAGCATCCACAGCTACAAGGAGGGCTGAGTGTGTGTGATACACATAGACACACACATAGGAAATGACTGAGGATATGCACTGCTTTACTTTTGCTTGAATTATTGCGTGGAACAATTTTGAAAGACTTTAACCCTTGTATTTAAATAAATAGCACAAAACACATTTGGACTCATGGATCGTTTTGAATAAGTCGCAGTAAAAACCCTGCTTAGCATCTTTTGTAGCATCTGTCTTGCTAGTGAGGACAATAATTCATGTAGTTGGCTTCTGATATTGGTTCAGATATAGATAATTCCAATACGATTTCAGATCAATTACATTTTTGTAGCTCTATGTTGTTCTAGTGTGTCAAGGCAATTTGTCCTTGTTACCTTTAAAAGTGAATGGCACAAGAGAGACATGGTCAAAGAGGCTTCTGGACAAAATGCAGCTGGGCTGTTGTTCTCGAAGCCGGTTTAATTAAAACTTGCCCCCATCGTGGAACAAAGTACTTTCATATGAAAATATTTGAAGTTTGAGTAGTTTAAACAAAGAGTAAAATGTTGGACTTTGAGTTAACACAGGCTACATGTTCCCTACTGGGCCTTTCATCAAGGCATGAACAGTCGGAGTACTTCACTTCGATCAGTAATTCTTAAGGAAACGGTGAAATGTTCTTTAGTGACGTGTCACAGAGCCCTGCAGCTCTTGAACTTAGACAACCTGATGTTACTCACCCACACATTAACTGGCATGATTCACTCCTCATAGAAGTCATTAACTGTGTTTTGTGTGTGTGTGTGTGTGTGTTTGTGTGTGTGTGTGCCTGCGTGTGTGTGTGTATGTGTGCGTGCGTGCCTGCGTGAGTGTGTGTGTCTATGTCTATATGTGGATTTCTAGTTGGCTGGACACATTATCGTGGGCTGCTGCAGAAGAGATCCTTTCCTACTCGGCTGTTTCTCTTGAAAACGACCTGCATTCCAAGCTTAACCTTCACAGGGATATCCAGTGCTAGTTTTCAATTAAGAGCAGCAAGGACCTTTGTTCTTCCAGAGAGACTGTTTTGGTGGTGTTTTCATACACTCACCTTAGAACCTTACCTCCTGCTTCCTGCAGTGTTTGATAGCCAAGGCAGCCTGTCTTGGCAGAAACTACAGCTTGGGCTGCTGGATTAATATTTTGTTCCATTTAATGAGTCTAGCTAAGTTTCAAATTTGAATATAGCAATTAGAAAAACACTCCTCAAATTCAGAAGAAGCACCGAGCCTTACATAAGTGCCGGCTGCCAGCCAGACAGCCAATGACTTGTTGAAGTCCAGCCAGCTGCTCATTTGTTATCTTAAATGTTGGATTGGCGAGTCAATATGTCTGCATGTGCCGCATAAAATTATGTTTTAATAATACAATGTAGTGGTACTTTTGAAAGATATATATATATATATATATATATATATATGTATAATCAAGTTTAGGTTTTTTCACAACATACATTTTATCCATACTTTATATTTTTGCTTATCCTGTTATTGAGTAGATATCTCCTGCCTGACATACGATTCTCTATGGCATTGTTAACATTACAATAACGTTTTTGATGCTCATTGAATTATGTCTAGTGAATGATATGGTGCTTTTACATTTTCCCCCCAAAGATCAGATTGTAAAATTTTTGTATGTATTCAATACAGTTTCAGATATTGGCCATCATTTTCTTGTTCCTTGCATTACACATGGCAACAGAAGGCACCAAAGTGCCTGTATTGGACTATTTTGTTGAAAAACGCACAATGTGGAGTGTGCAATAACGTTTTAAGTATGATGTCATTACCAGCCAACACATAAAAGAATACTTAGTAGTAAAGTAAAGTCACCTTAAGCACCGCCATCCAGAGGGTAATTCTCACACCTTAAAAAATCTGGTAGTCACTCAATATATACGTCAACTGGAAGAAGTGACATCTTCAGACCCAAGGACCAAGAAGATGGACAAGACAATTAAGGAGATGATCACTACAGAGAACCAACCATTCCCAGTGCTCTCAGATATTGGTTTTCAGTGGCTGCCTCAGCCCTATTACAAAATGAAGGATGAGAACTTAGACTGTGTGCAGATGCTTGATGAAACTTACGGTTGTGTCTGTAATGGGCCAAATTGCGTTTGCTATTTAAATAACATGAGCCCTGGGAAAAATGACAACTGACTCTCGCTGAAAATAGCAAAGACGTTTGTGTATGCGTGGTCTTCTGCCATATGCATGATCCTCATCCTCTAACTGTTTAGAAAATATGCTGCGATTGGACGGTCCATCTTACACAGGCATCAAACCCTTGCAGAAAGCCATGGTTGACAGGTTGACAAGGCAATTCTCCAATTCATCATTGGCAACTGTCCTCGATCCCTGTTAAAGTACAAGGCCTCCACTTCAACAGATAGAGAAAACAAGCTGGACAATGGCTGAAAGAAGATGCACAGGACATGGTAAAACAGTGGAATAGACTTGTGAAGCTGAGGATCAGAGTCTCAGATCGATCCCCTTAAAGTCATCCGTCTCTGTGGACAGACTGTATGCAAAACATCTTGAGAGCAGCCGACACACAATTTGGAAACTGACCCGGACGGTTACATGAAAGAGCCAGGGGCTGTGAGGAGCACCCGACCTTTGGAGTGGTGGAAAGGAAATGAGGAGCGACTTCAAAGATTTGCTGCACTGGCCAGAAAATACCTGCATCTGCCACGCTCCACTGTCCCCAGTAAGTGTGCAGCAAGGTCAGCACGCTATATGTCAAGGGGAGGAGACATCTTTTCTGAGAGAATTCACAACAAGTTTAGATTGTTTACTGATATATTTTGGGGGTTTTGGATTTGACAGTCATCCAGTTTGTAATAAAGTCAAAGGCTGTTGATGTACAATCGCTGATACCTACTTATTGATCAGCTATCGGCTTTTTTCTGCTCCAAACTATAATTATCATACTGCAGCGGCAAACGGCCGACGCTGCTTCAGGATTGCGGCAGTCACACCCTATAGGCACGGTGTCCTTGAACCGTATGTGCCCCATGTCATCCCACGTCACTCCCCTGCTGACCTGCACTCACATGTTACCGATAAACACTGACAGTTAATCAGAAGTAAGTAGGGCACAAACAGTCCTTGAAGTTTATTTCATGTTTGTGTGATTTGTTGAGTTTGAGACATGTATTTATACAGCAAAAGTCCAGCATTTTGCACGCACACAGTTCACCTGCCACACACAACACACAGCGTGACGCACACAGCCAGGACATCAGGGTTTAAGTGACCGGAACTATCCGGATTTATGATCCGACACGATCGATTAATAACTAAATAAATGTGTTTGTGTGAACAGCGATGGAGACGAGACGCACACAGGCTGCTGAACAGGAGGAAAGTGCCTCCGTCGGCATCTCTATTGATTAAATTATTTGTTTATTTATTGATTGGGGGGGCCGCCTGCACATTACTGTACCTTTTGTTATACAGAATTAAAACGATGAGACACTAGAAAACATAACTCAACCCTAGCAACACACCTTTCCTGCAGCTAACACAGACTGTGTCTATTTGTCTCTGTCCTGGTTTTCAGTAGAGGAGGGTCAGGTATCACTTCAGCAGAGACAATGTCAAAGTGTCAAACAGACAGAAATACCAAGCGGGTGTCTGTCAACAGCCAACACCAGGTGCTGGCTACTGCCATCGTGCTGTTCACATCTGAAGCACTGCAATCAAAATTAAACATGAATCCAAGACTAAAGATCTCAGCAATGAATTGAGACGTCATCCTTTTACTCCTGTTGTTAATGACAGAGCAATGAGCAAAAACATGGTTCTATCCCCGAGGAACCTGGAGCACTCATGTGAACGACCACCCTATTACAGGTGTGAAATGGGGCTAAATGGAGAAAAATGATGTCCAGTCAGGCGGACAGGACCCTGTCCCCGAGCAGTTGTTCAGCAGCTTGATCTACAGCATGGGTCACCTTGTCCTCCCACTTACAACACAGCTACAGCACGCCCCAAACCCAATTCACAAAGCATCAGGGGCAGGAAAGATGAATTACTGAGTCAATATGATCAGGCGGCCTGGTCTCACCTCCGTGCTGCATTCCTATAACACTTAACCTTCAACTCGGGAAAAAAATGGCCTGAGAGATCCCATGGAGACACCAAGTCATGAGCCAAATGCTGTGTTCACTCACCCTTGGGTCCTGCAACTGCATTATTCACAATTATCTTTGTATGCAAAGACTCTTGCTAATTAAAAGCATTCTTGTGTGTTTGGCTGAAAGCCTGCAGGAGTGTAAGGGAGTAAAAGAACAGCTTAAAGAAACACATCTGGGAGGAGAGCTATGAAACACAGATACTAAAACTTGAAGCATAAGCTTTTATAGACAGTAACTTAATCAGCGGGTCCATGTAGCTGGGTCAGCTACCTATGAAATGTCTTGATAAGTGTATATAAGTATACAAGGGACTGTAGTAGAATCGTATCAATCAGCCTAGCCCTGATTATGGCCTATATTAGCTTATTACATTCCTGTACATAGAAGTTTGTCCTGTGACTCACAAGAAAAAAAATCGGTATTGATAGAATTATATATTTGATACCCCGAAATCCAGTATCAGTTGGGCTGTAAACATATAGCATAGTATATACACTATCTTATAATATTGTACTCTAAAAATCAACATGCTAAATCTTCAGGTGCACCCACCAAGAATTCTGTCAGTGATTTTTGGCAACAAATGGGAAACTGATGCTTATTGGCTGATGGTCTTCTGAACAACAAAATGGGTCAATTGAATTGATTCAGAAGCTGGCAGCTCACTACAGGGGGTTTGCAGATCAAAGTTGGCATCTTACTGGTCAGCGTCGTTCACTGGCCAGGAGATGGAAAGGAATTTCCATCTTGCAGCTGGGTACTTCCCGGATATTTGGAACTGAGGCTCTGACTGTGAAGAGGGTAGATGCTTCTGGCTAGAACTACCGGGGGTCTTTGAAAGTAGCATTGATCCTAAATGGAGGTGTGTCAACAGTCAGCTCGAACATGCCAGGGGGCATTCTCCTCCATGAGGAGAATGAATATCCAGTTTCCAAGGTAGCTTATGGCACAGGACCATAAATGACCCTTCATGGACTTTAAAAATGTAGCAGTATTTTGTTTTGGGGCTTTACTGATGAGAAATGCATTCGACAACTGCTGCTGTGTTTCTGATCATAACTGAGCTTTTGATCCTTCTTGCACTGCCACTAAGATTAACCCCACGGTCATATCACTGCTCCTGATGAGTGCAGAAGGCAGCCAGGAGCGGCTCTTCCTTCCCATAGCCTCTAATGAGACGTCAGCAAAAGGAGGCACAAAAAGATGCTTGGTTTACACTTGCCTAAATACCTGTAGCAAATTAAGAACTGTCCAGATAAAGAGCTATACTTCATACAGACAACCTCAATCATTAATTCATTTAATAATTTTGTTGATATGTGCAGTGCTTTTATCATATGCAATGAATAGAAATTAAAATAATTAACCAATTACATTACATTTCACTTAGCTGCCCTTTTATCCAAAGCAACTTAAACAAGTGCATCAACCATGAGGGTACAAACCCAGAACAACAATTGGCTGAGTCCATCGTCAGTAGTTTTTTTCGGGGCAATTGACTGGGCAATTTGTTAATTTATTTCGCTGATAAAATGGTGCTTCTATTCGAGAATTCATGTACTGTAGAAATGAACACATGAACAGGCACTGGTCTCACTCTCTCTCTGTGATCAGCTGACCCGCTGTAGTTAAAATATTGATTCGTTTCTAGCCCCCGCCCTAATATCAACACTGATCACCATATAATGATCCGTACTCTTCTTAAATGAGTAAAATCTTTCTTCATTGCAGAGCGCATTCACTCTTTTGTTCAGCCCCTCCTGAATCCGCTCCCTCTCTTCCACGCTGACACACAGACCCACGCACAATAACACTGTCATCGCCGTGTGCAAAAATCCCACTAAGTTTAGACAACATCATTTGATCTTCATGAACACAAGTGACAGCTGTGTTTATTTGCGCACACAGAGCGGTGGAGTGAGATATGATCATAAGTAGTCATAGCTCTTCCATAATTGCATTCGCTGATACTGGCGTGCACATGCACATGAATATATTGCCAATCTGCAGTTGATGGGCTGACATGGCCGTTTGGAACATTTTTGCATATCCCCCAACCTTTGTTGCCTCAGTTAGACAAGAACAATCTTCAATTCTAAAAGTTTATTTGAAATAAATGTTAACTGTCATGAATATGGGCAGAACGTTAAAAATGTTTGTATAAGCGTGTTAACAAATGCATTTGTATCTGATCCCCAAAGGGAAAACCTAAAGGTCGATGGGTAAAGGGTCTTTGTCTCTGAGGAGCAATCGTCCAATGCACCTGACCCATAATGCACTCTTGCTTCATTAAGTGCATTTCCTATTTTAGCCCTTCCTGGCCAGATGCCCTCCTAACAACACACTGCCTTCCCCAGAAGTCCCACAGGCAATCACACTCAAAAGTGATTAATTGTGGCATTGCTAATAAACCACTGTAGTGTGATGAAAAGCCAAGAATGGAAAATAGAGGCCTTATCCCTTCAGAAGAGTTAGTATCTGAGTCTTCAGGGTTTTCAGGCAACAGATGACAATGTGTCCAATATCTAGTGATACAAAACATGATAGCTTATATTCAAATTTAATTGGATCCCTGATCCAGGGACAGCTGTACAAATGACAATCTCAGATTGAAAAACGTTTTTTTTTTTTTATGTAAAAGGGGTCATCCTCACATTACACGGAACATTCTTGGTATAAATAATTATAGATAGGCCATAGGCTCCCTGCTGATTCATTCACATCAATCAATTTTGCTTGCGAAAGCATTAATGCTTTCAGATTATGTTATAAGACCAGGATTCACACTCATTTTAAGTAACTTGCTTAATGTGGGCTTACATCACTGTAAATAAACACACACATCTCCACCTCCTCCCACTGAACAAAATGTAACCCACAATATCCCAGATGCAACGTGTGTGAAGGTGTATTACTCTTCAGATCCTTTTCATTTCTGCTATTTTCTATAATTTGTTTCTTGTATGTTGTGCAAAAACCAAAGAAGGCTGGATAAATTAACAGCAATTTCATTGCAATTGTTATGGAGAGGCTAGAAAAGGTTTGTCTCCTTGTTGTCTAAGTGATGTTAGATTGTCATTAATCTGACCAATTTGTGTGACTTTATTGTCTGAGAAACACACACCCCTTCTCTCATGGGTACCTGGAGACAGTAAATCACAGCCGCGGCAGAGGGAAGAGGACAAGAGGAAGGACTGATGCTGACTGATGTCTGTGTTCTTCACCCTCCCTCTGCTTCACTCAGTAGTTTGATGTAGGGAATATCATTTATTGTGACAGCCAGTTCGGGGGGGGGTTTGCCCTCGGACCCCAGGACACCCCGAGTTGGCTACCTTTTCCTACTTGCTGGCCAGTTCGTGTCAATGTGGAAAACTCTGATTGTCTATTTATAAAGGTTTTTCAATTAGAAAAATTGCCAATGTGGAGTGTGAGGCTAGGTTGAAGCCTGGGGCGAGGCAGTAGCTGTGAGAAAAGAAACTCAGTAATTATATGTGTCAACGACTTGCATGAAATTAGCTGCCATTTCGGTGCATGCATTGAAATTAAAGTAAAACGCTTTTTAATTCATTCCTGGTAATTTACAATAACAAAACAGCATGACTGCCGCCCGACATAAACAACACCTGCATTTTCCTAGAAAAGTTATTTGGTCAAAATCTGCAGAGGTGGATGAATTGGCTGTTACACTGTAAGACAGGCTAACAGGAATGTGGCCTATAATGTAACCGGCCCACTGTCTGTATCGAAGCGATAACATGGTATAGAAAACACAACAGCAGCAGCTGCGAACATCCCGTGAGCAAAGAACATCAGTGTTTCCTAATCTCTGTCAGCAGCCTCCTTTTCTTCTTCCCCTGCTCCTCCAATCGATATCAGACTCCACAGCACATACCAGGTTCCAAGAGGCTGCTGGTCCACTGATCCTAATCTACGCCCCTCAGCAGATAAGGCCAGTAGAGGAGGGACAGTACAATAATTGCCGGCAACAAACTCGTCAGGTTTCTGCACTTTTTTCTCCAACCTCCGCTCATTAGGCTAATTAAGATGATAATAGGGAGAAGAGAAGATCTAAGAAAGCCAGTGAAACTCGACCTAGCGGCCAGTGGAAGTCAAGTGAAACTCGACCTAGCAGCTATCCAGATAAAATGCCACTTGACCCCAAATCCTGTTGGCCCGCGGCATTAGTATGCTGGTGGGCCAATGGTGGACCAGTGGGCCATCAAAAAACCCACATAGGTCAAAGTAGCTCAGTTGGGACGTGAGGCTGAAGATCCAAAGATCCCTGGTTCATTAGCTGATAAGCTGTCCTTACAGGATACAGTGGCAAATGTCCCTACAATGACACTAACAAATGGATTCTAGTGACGTTTTTAACAAAAATCCATTTCTAATTAGAAATGTCAGCGGTTCTTACAAGACTGCTTCATTCCTGTTTGATCATCAAAGAACCCCAGTGTTTAGACTCAAGGTCATTGATGTTTTTTCCTAATTGTAATGTCTCAGGTGGGTATTCAAATTGATGGTTTTACTTTACTAAGTAAGCAATACCGGTGCATTTGACTGCCATCATTCTCTTCGGGGGAATCACAAATCGCAGCAGACTTGCAGCAGAAGTACAGCATTTTCTTTTTCCTGCCTGATGGTGGATGTCATTTGAGATGTACCTGTAAGCATGTTGGGTGTGTCTTCAATAGAGTACTTACAGGGCAAAGACTCAAACACTTCACCCACTCCTCCATCGGCATAGTGGTCGGTAGAATGAGTAGAAGTAAATAATTAATTGAACTATCCCTTTAAGCAAAATGTCTTGCAGGTAACGATTTGTAACAAAGCTTTTATTTTATAGTTATTGGTTGTTGGATTTGGTGGAAGGAAAGACTCCACTGAGAAGAAAGGGAGGTGTGAACTAGTGGAGGTGGTGTCCCAGACGAAAGGAGCAGGGACAGAGGACGCTCTGGTCACTTTAAGCCCGATGTCCTGGCTGTGCGCGCCTCGTGTTGTGTGCAGCAGACCAACTACGTGTTTAAATACAAGCCTCATAAACTCTAGAGCGAATCAACAAACACAAAGTAAACGTCAGCGCTGTTCAGGTCATATTAACTTCTGATTAACTTCGGTGTTAATTGTTAAGGGTAAAGCGAGCGCAGGGGACAATCAGACAGGAGAATCTGAAACGGTAAAAGACGGTCGGACCTTTTACACTTACAGTACTATGTTTTGAAAATGTCTTCAAGTGAATTAGAGAAGTGAGTTAACAGGTATACAGTGCAGAATCCATTTCTCTATGCAACAACGATGAGTTAATGTAGGCGTTAGGGAAGAATTCTCCATGCATCCCTGAATCCCCTGCTGGGAAAGGTCAGAACCGATGGCTCGGTAATGATAAAGGATCACGTGCAGCAGGGGAGGGAATGTGCGTGTGTGTGTACGTGCGTGCAAACTAAATGAAAAGCTTTAGGCTGCAAGGCTTTTTTCCCTGTCTTCCTCCCTTGCAAGTCACAGCATTAACTTACAGGTAATTATAAGCAAGTGGCTCTGTACCTTTTTATCTCTCCTAACATCTCTTCGGCTTATGAAAATCATGCATGAAATAGAGAGCCGTACCAAACCAGAGAGTTAAGAGAGAAAGAGCAATTAGGGAAAAAATTGTTTAATAGAAGTGCATTTATAGATTAATCAATTATATACACAGTATATGCATTTATGTAATACATGTATATATAATATTTTTGAAATGTCTCTGCGACTGACTGAGAACAGAGCTGTAGTTCAGTCAGGGAGCGAGCTACCTCTTCCTGTGACTACAACACCTGTAATTTCAGGAGTCTGCAACATTTCAGTCAAATGTATAATCTCAGACCTTGCTGCTGTAACACAAATGATGAAATGCAGTGCATTATGCAAACGTGATATAAAAACCTGTGCTGCGTTTAGAAAAACAGATGCAGAGAAGCTCACACTTTTAAATAAATGAGCCAGTCGGCCAGTGGACATCATTAAGTCCAGTGCTTCTGACCGTTGCTTGATTTATTGGCTCTTCAGCTTCGTGAATCAGTGATTTCTTTAATTTAGTGTTCTTTCTCCTTAATCCTTAGCCCCTTATTCCTCAAGCAAAACAGACACTGGCCAACGACGCCACAGCAAAGCTAAACTTTGCAGTACAGAGATCTTTTTTCTTTTTCTGAGACACAGCCCATTCTAATTTGTATTCCGAGCGTATGACCAGACTTTTTAATCTGATTCACAGTGGCATGAGAATGGCTGGCTGGCTGGTTTCGTTCGTCTCTCCATGTTGAGTCCAAATGCAGACTACTATCTATTTATTTGCTGCCACAAACAGCACTCAGGATTCGTGCAGGCCTGTGGTTAGCCGACTGTCAGCGGTCGTCTCCGCAGTGTGTTTGTGTGCAACTGTTTCCAGTAGACACGAGGCGAACAGAGCCGATGCACCAGTCCAGCCCTGGTGTGTCAGAGCTCGAAAAAGTAAACCCTTTGACAGGAAGTAGTTCAACTGCACCAAGTTTTAACTACTTTTTTCTACATGTGACCAATAAGGTTGTGTACTAAGGTGACATGTGTTCAAGCTGTGGTGGGAGAACCGACCCCCGATTCTGCCTTTTTTAGCCGGGATATTCTGCCTGGCTTGACATGCAGAAATGGCTCTGCTATTCTTGGGCCTTTTTGATCTCACTCTATTAAATGCATTTTTTTTTTCTGCAAATCTGATAGAAACCATCAGAGAGGGGCACAAAGTGACTTCTCTTCACACCTTTTACACACGAGCATCGCATTGGATCATATCTTTCCCATTCATATATTTGAAATGAAGTGAGCGCAGAGTGTTGAGGTCAGTCGAGCTCATCGTATCCAAAATGCTATTAACACCCATACTGTCATCTGCTCTGCTCATCAGAATGGAATGAGTTCACAGATTACCCACAATCCTAGGGCCTGCGATTTGAGTTCCCTGACAGAGGGAGTCTCTCTTCTGTTGCAAATCTACCAGGCTACCATCTGAATACTGATGTATTCGTTCCCCCAGTCAGAACACAGTGAGGAGCCATAATCCCAAGGCCCCTGCACAAGGACGTCCTCCTTGAACCATAATCACCCTTACATCTCTTATCAGCCCCGGCCTGGAGAACATGATTAAAAAGTGGCCAGGACATATTGCCACTGCACCTGGGATATGACTGGTCCCTGCTGCCACATGTCAATCAAGCTGAGGGGGGCAGATGGGCACTGACTCGCGACCCCCACCAGCCAATTAGAATGACTGGAGATCCACATATAGCATTAGCATTACATTAAAGGGTCTCAGCCGAAAAAGTGGAGTCTAACTGAACAACAAGTGCATGCTGATCAGGAGGAGGGAGAGAGAGAGAGAGGGGATTGAGGGATGACAACAAGAAAAGGAAGAGTCAATGGCAACTGGTCCCTGGCAGTCTGGGTCAAACAACAGAAAGTCAAATCTCCATAAAGAGAGAGCGATTGGGAAGGGGAGAGGATACAGGAAGAAGTGCAAGTAGCAGAAGCACACAGAGCTGTGAAGGGGCAGGGGAGTCCGCAATGAAATGTATAAATCTAAGGCTGGGGACCTGGAAAGTATTGTGTGTGTGTTACCCCTGAGAGACCAATGTGACTACAGGCACTGAAACAGATGCACAGTAAAAATAAGTGGATACTGGTTGGTGGATACCTGTTACTTGAGAAAAATAGAAAACAGAAAGTGGAGCATGGCAAAGAAAGAGCGTGCAGAAGAGCGGAAAGGAAAACGGAAAAGGGAAATGTGAGCTTTCAAAACAACTTGAAAGAAGGAAGGGGTCCAGTTAAGACCACCATGTTTAGCTCCTACATCCTGGAACTTCACCTTGTGTCACTAAGACAAATCGCAGCACTTCTTAAAACCTACATGAGGAATGAGTGCAATTTTTCTGCTGTGGATTACACTGCTGGGGGCTGAAGAATTCAATGTGCCACACAAGTCTCCCCCAGTCAGCATGAAGCGTCCTAATCTATTGTGAACTGCTCCCAAGACAAGAATGAGAGGATGCTCCGGTCTCAGGCAACTAGGCTGCACTAACAAGCCACAATCCATAGAAATACAAAGTCTTCCCCACCAAGACTGTCTTACTGTGGCCCAGTGAAGGCAAGCAAAGTTCTAATTTTCTTTTTCAAGCACTAGAGAGGGAATGAGCGGTGGTCTGCCAGTGAAATGGGAAAATATTGAGCAGCGGGCCCATTTCTTGCCTACAGCACGATAAAATGGCCGTTTGGATATGATTCAAAAGAGCCTAGTGATGTTTGATAAAATTCACATTCACAAATCAAAGTGTAAGTGTAAGGCTGCCAGTTGAGCTGGCTGGCTTACAGGCCAGCAAGAGGGAGAAGAGGGAGGTACAGAGGCCTGCATGCTTTACAAGGTGGGACTTGTGGAAGTTATTTACCGGGATCAATCCTAACAATGTTCACTTTCTGCATATACCCAACGAAGAATAAGTCAAAGTCGGATAGATTAATATGATTGTGTTTAGAGCTCATATTGGGAGTGGATGGCTGAGTTTTAGCTGCATAAATATTCATAAGAACAGAATTTTGCCATTAGGGTAAATATATCTATAAACGCTTTCAGACATGCACTGAAGTCTGCACATTCAACCCAGGCACAGCCCCTCGCCAGAATATTACAGATATTTACAGTTTTTCCTCTGAATCGGCTCATGCATTAAAATCTTCTGCTGCGTTCTTCATATGTTAAGACAGATCTCTGGACCCCCTTCCCAGGCATATAACATAAATATATCCTGTAGCTGAAGAGTAACTTGTCATACATTGGTGGCAAATTAAAGGAAAAATCTAACATTAAACATTTCAGTAAGTCATTGGGCCATCAGCAGATGTCAGATCAGTTCCAGTTCCTCTTGGTCTAGTTTATTCAAGTGTGAGAAGCTCTACCAAAGACATACTCTGTCATTTGCTGTTTACCTGATGGTTGTGTGTTGTCTAACACATTCATTTCAAATCTACATCAGGTGTTCAACTGGGTTGAGAGTGGACCACAAAGATCATTTTCATAATCAAACTACTCAGTGAGACCTTGTATGGAAGCACTTGCATTTGTTATGTTTTCCCTTTTTCTATTAATCTTCCTATCCTGAATTTGTTCACAATTTTTACATTTTGGCAACTGGAACTAAAGGATTTGTAGATTTAATAACTTCCAGGTCTCCTCCCAGAAATGTCCCAAAAGTTGTTAAAAGCAGTTTTATCTCGTAGTTTGTCTCCACCTCTTGTTCACGGCTGTAAAATCGGGAATAGAAATCTCTGGATGCCGAGACTTGCGGCAGGTTGTTAAAAATGGTTGATTTCACAGTGGCTGACCATACACATCCTTTTCTGCTGCTGCTGCTGCTCCCGAGTTTGTTTAGTTGATCTTGAAGCCACTGAAACGGTCATAATAAGAACTTCGGCTGTCTATCGTCAACTGATAAATGAATGGCTCTTCATGTTACAGAAAAATTATGCCTGAACTTTATGCAACTTGGAGGAAGATAGGGTTTCATATAGGGACGATGGAAATAGTTAAATAAAAAAGGTTCCCATTGAGAAGATTTTTTATCATGTAGACGAAGAGGTCATTTGTTTTGTGGAAAGAATATTTCTTCCATTTTAGCTTCTTTCTGTTCTAATAGCGCCGGTCTGACAGCTTGAGAGGACCTAAGTGCACCGTGTCCCCATTTTGATGGATGCATACATTAACTTGCATTTCACGGCTAAAATGACCAGAATGACAGAGAGTGGTGGGAAAGGACTGGCTGCTATTTCAACAAACGACATGCTGCAGGGATGTGGCTGGATAAAAGAAAACGTAAAGTTCCTCCCCCGGTGCTAACTGAATTACACTTCCATTGGACATTACAAAAAGTGGTCAGAACTCAGAACAGACTGAGCGCCGTCTTGCAAATGATATCGCACCGAATTAACCTTAAAAAAAACACGTCCCTTGCATTTCAAACCGTCTGTGAAATTCGGTTGATCACGGACGATTACCTTAAAACAGTGAGCAAGCTCTGTCCACCTGCATAACTTGTAATGTGTAAGTTAAATCCGTTATTGATTTGCAGTGGGGGATACTACCCCCCCCCCCCCCCCCCGACCCCCACCCGTGTAGCATAATAATGAGGGTGAGGCAACAGCTGGGAGACCATTTATCTATGTCATCGCTGCCTTGCTTGTACGTTAGACTCTGGGCCATTTCAGAGTCCATTATATGGGCCATCTTTAAAATCCATTCTGATGTACAGTGACCCAAAGAGCTTTGTGAAACTGGAATGAACAGCCACCAATTGTCTAATTCAATCACCAGCTTTGGTTTATGTTTGAGGAGAACAATCGGCAGGTCCTCTAGACGAGGGGCAGGCTTAGGAGGAAGTACATCAAACCAACTTGGTTTTACTTAACTTATTCACGTGTTTATTTATGATATATTGTGTCCTTGGGTGTCTAGAAAGGCACTGTGAAATCAAATGTATCATTATTATAATCACTGTTATTAAAAGGGACAAGTAGGTATAATTTATATAATATATCATAATATATATATCAATATCAGTCAATTTGATTTGATTTGATTTCTAATATTTCAATTTAACTTCTATGCGGTGGTCCACTTTCAAGCAAAGTTTGCAAGTTTTAAGCACTGAGCGGACACTTACTTGAATAATATATTACTTTAACAGGGCACTTATCAAAATGACACAGAGTGGGGCTTCGCTCTCGTCAAAATGATCTGTGATTGAGCATAACTAGTGCTGACACAGACGTGCTGAGAGCACATTAAGCACACAGCCAAGATTTTTCGATTTGTAGTTTGGCAAACTCAAAAGGAATTTCACATTTTTAGAAACGGCTACAACCGACTGAATCTGCTGCAGACAGTTGAGTCATGAAATCAATGGTCAACAAACAAATGAGACACAGATTAAAATCCTGACTCTTCACACTTGAAAAATCTGCTTATATCACCCCAGAAATTACCCAAAACTAGCTTTTTATGGGCCTATTATTATTATCTTCATAATACTGGGGTCCGTGGCACCTCTTGGCAGTTCATACAGGGAACTAATGCTTGTGTCTATGTTGTGTCCATCCAGGTTTGTTTTGTCTTTCTCTTGTCCACAGGCAGGTCAGAATCCCAGCAGGGGCTTTATCTACGGCAGCCTGCCTTGCCCATATCCTCCTGCCCGTTTATCACTGTCCGAATCTTAGACAGTCAAATGAAGCGCTCCCAGAGGCCCACTGTACACACTGTACTCACTGTACACACTGTACACACATACACGGGTACGCTCGTAAGACAAATGAGAAAAAGAAACAAACCCGGGAAGAATCACATACATATTGTAGGTCGGTTATTCTCAGCCACCAGGCCAGGACCTGGAGCTGCTCTGTGCTGTGCTGGCTGCTGGGTCAATGTTATGTGACAACCTCAGTAAAAGCTATAACGCTGTGCAGGCTGTTCAGCTCTTATCTCCGGTGATCTACGATTTCAGAATGGGACCCCTGTAGTCCCTCGCTCTCCTTCTGCTACATTTTGAAAAGTGCTATCTGAGAGAGGGCTTGTCTCGGGTGCACTCTCAGGTTGTCAAATCCCTCCGGAAGAACGCCAGCAGCTGGGTAAATGACATGTTTTTGCCTTCATTGTCACTAGTTGCTATGTGCATGCTTCACAGGCTAAAGGATGGATGTGCAGGAGCTGGTTAACCTTCACAACTTTGGGGACTTGGGGACTTGCCCCCCCCCCCCCCCCCACTCTGTCCAATCCATCAATTGATCAGGAATGCAATGAGACCATGAATCTTACTTCACTGTTCTTGTCAGCAGATTGCAAATGGCCCCCTCGCAGACGTAATATCATGTTTGCTCAGCCTGGCACTTACTCAACGTAAGATAGAGAACTCCCTTTTGGCTTTTCCACTTCTCGAACTTTTCCTCTTTTCAGTGAACTCGTACTGTTTATTTACTCTCGGGTTCGCTACTCCAGCGATACTTCTGTTGGACGGGTGCAGACAAACAGACCAACAGACACACATGCTCACTTTTGAGGAGTCCTCACTCGATACTTTGGAATAAATGTGCGCTTGTTATTGATATTGCTCCCTGGCCAACTCTACAATCAGATTGCTCTGCTACATATTTCAGCTTTTCCAAAGTTTCCTTCAGACATTTTTGCAGTCGAAACTGACTCCCTTTTGCAACCAGTCTAGGTCTAAATACAATTTTATTGACAATGCATGGTTTTAATTCTACTTTTATCACTAGTTTCTTGCAATATTGGAACTGCTTCTTCTTCATCCTCTCATATCGGAGACACTGGACGCTAGAATGACCGACTGTCACCTCTTGAAGAAAAAGACAGGAGATAAGACGAGACTAGCTGGTTAGCATGCTTCAGTAAAAAAACTCTTATTTAAACCACATTGTGTTGATAAATTTAGTTTATTTGTGAATGTTTTAAACTGAAATACGTATGTACACAATCCACGTATTGTGTAAGGTTTTTTGAGAATTTGTATAGCGCAGCAATATCCAAGGACAGACACAGAAAACAACACAATTGGGATTCTTTACGTCCAGGCACTCCTTCCAGGAATAATAATAATAAGAAAAATTATAATAGGGTCTTGGATGAGAAATCCTATTTAATGTCATCTACCATGGCCATTTGTTTCACCATAAAGTCTCCCCAAACAGCAGGTAACCACATGTTGAGAGACACATAATTAAATCCTTCCTGCTTCTCCAGTTTGCTCGTCCACTGCCCACAAACAAAATACTGCAGCACCTGCTTGTAGAAGGTAACCCAGTATGAACTGACTTTAATCCCAGTAAAGGTGCCTGCAAATTGGACTTCCCTGCAGCGTCTTTGCAGCAAGATTTGTCTCTTGGCTTTCTTTTTTGGGGGGGGGGAACAGCACAGCTCCCGTTGTTACTGCTGCAGTGAACTTGATTTACTACTGACTGAATGTGAATCAGTCTGACTCAACTTAAACCAATTTCAACTTCCTAGACTTAGTTTTTTTAGTAAATAAATCAAAGGCGGCCCATGGGAGCCCGGTGTTAAGCTAATATCACCTCAATCATCTCAGTCAAAATATTGCGAGCGCAAAATGCCAGAGGTAGAGGGAAATAACGTCTGGAACAATATGTTGCAGGGAAAAGAGCGAATTTGAAGGTCTGAGGTTGGATATAAAAAGAAGTTATATGGCAGGAAGGCTTGTTGTGCAGACACTGTGCCAAAAGATAAAGGTTGTGGCAACGATCTTACACCACTGGTGGCCAAGCTGCAACACAGAACCATCAAAGGTAATGCTGCTCTCTTCACATAACGTTTTAAAGGCTTCTGAAATAACAAGACCTCCAGGTCAACTGTGTAACTGTACACTCAGGTGAGCATTGATCCACAATTTACTAATTGAGATGTCTTCGTTCAACAGATATTTATAAAGCTTAGACACGCACCAAACAAAACAAATCTCTATAAGTGGATGGGAGAGGTAATCTGGGGAAAAAGATATCTGATTTACTTGAAATAATCTTTCCAGGATTAAGTTTCTATGGTCAATAGAACCACACCGACACCTGACTGGCTGATCAAATGAAACAAAATAAAAATGTTGTCTCATTATCCGGCAAGACATAATACAGTACAAATGATAAGGATGGATGGACAGATGGATAAAGCAGCCAGGTAGAGTAAACAGTAACTGAGGAATTTTCCCCCACCTCAGTAAACATCTGTTGAGCTCCCATCAGCCAAAGCTTCACTGCAGCCCTCCAAGGACGTGCCCTCGACACTCAACCTTGAAAACTTGACAACAGAAGAAATCACAAAGGCGAAGAGGCATACCTGGGCGCCATTAAGCCGGTGTGTTTATCACGAGAAGGGCACCGTTAGTGTAACCTTGAGCAAACAACTCCGCCGGCTGTATTAGCACAATGAATACGCTCAACGGGAAGCGAGGCCAGGATGAAACCGGCGTGCTGAACTCAGTCATGAGTGTCAGCACGCGGCAGCGGCGGCTGGGCTAAATGAAGAAGGACAGATGCAGAGCGCCACAGCAGCTCCTGCTCACGGGAGAAGAGACTGTGTCGGGGGGGCCCGGCTGGTTGTCAGCGTGTCCCTCACAGTGAGGCGGAGAGAGCGGCCGACGATAATTAACCTTCAACACAGTCAGCCAAGACCTCGGAAAGCCATGTCACACAAACCCTGGGAGTGGTGTCATACATCCAGTAACGTTATTGGAGAAAATGTTGTACCGAGCTTTCCTTTGGTAGTCATGTCAAATGAAATAAAAAGTAAAGATTAATTCCACTACATTCACAGGCTGCAATGAAGCCAGTGCTGCTGCGGGGAAAAGGAAACGTGCACTGGGTCGATATGGTCGGCACACAGGTCATGGGGTGAAGATGGTACTGACCTCGGGTTCTTAGTTTGAATACCGATCCTGTTACCTCGTTTTGTTTCATGAAGCTCATTCTGAAGCCTGCTCAGCGTGTACGCCAAATTGCCGTAATTATTTCAGTTCATCTGATCGAAATTACCTCGTTATTTTGTGCAGCAGAGATATATTTAGCTTTGTCAGGCTTTTAATGGATGTCTCAGTGAAGGCAGGAAAAATCCACCAACTGATTTGCTTACTAAAGCAGGAGGTTTAGAGTGTCAGCTGAGGACAGCAGCAGTTTAATGGATTCAAACACTGTACATATTGACTCTGACTGACCACGGTGTGAAACGCCTGAGGGACGGAAACACACAACTTGGCAACACACACACACCACCAATTTAATTGCTGCGAGAATTAAAAATCTCACATTAAATGTTATTTCTGCTTCAATTTTCTGACCTTTGGCCTCGACCGATGCTGTGTGATTTCTCACAGGGCCGTGGTCCGGATATGTGGATGTGTTTCCCTGCGATATAATGAACACTGGGATAAACAGCCTGTTTCAGCAAATTGAGAGTTCACGCTTCCCTTGTAACTCAACCTTAATTGTCATTGTTTTGCTAGTAATCATGTACCATTCAACAACTAGTATTAGTAGACTCATGGCCCTTGAGT
Organism: Pleuronectes platessa; assembly: GCF_947347685.1. Taxonomy (NCBI): domain Eukaryota; kingdom Metazoa; phylum Chordata; class Actinopteri; order Pleuronectiformes; family Pleuronectidae; genus Pleuronectes; species Pleuronectes platessa. Next base: position 12,822,666 of record NC_070630.1, on the reverse strand, counting down.
TACCATTACCATAAATTGTCATCATTATTTAATTAGGGATTTAAGAGACAATCTTCTGGGACAGTATTACCGCTGACTGAGGTCTGTTTGAAGTATAACACAAAGTAACATAGTATAACATAAAGTTGTGCAGTGTATAAAACTCTTACACTTCAAGTAATTTATTTATTCAAGAGTAGAAGTTGGCACGCAGCAGCTTGTGGGCCCGATCTGGACTGTGGCCTAGTTGTGAACGTATTTGCATCACAGACGCTTCACTTCTAAGCTGGATACTGTATAGATTTATGAAAAACAACAAGCGAGCAAACAAAAAGGATTTAGGTCCCTAACTGGGCTGTAACAGCGAAACAGCAATGGCACCGAACAAGCTGTAAAACGGGCCCTTTGTTGAACCTGAGTTCCAAACACTGCTCCAGGTGCTCCAGCTGTCAGTGCCCCATTGTGCTCCGTTAAAACAGTTGAAGTGTCATAACACACCGCACTGCAAACGAGTGAACTTTGGAGTGCGCACAAACTCACACACAACTCAATAGCAGCAGATGAGCAGGGTGAGCAGCATCCCTCTGCACATCTCTGAAACAAAGCCATGAAACAAAGCCATGAAATTCTCAAACGGGCGCAGGACGGCACAAAAATTGAATTTGCACCCGGTGAAATTGGGTGATCCGGCAGAATGTGCACGTCCACCGAATGAGGCGCGGGAAAAAAAATAGAGCCATAAAGCTTAATTAGTGCCACTAAAAATGGAAACCTGGTATTTTTAGGATCATAAAAAAGTGGAATCCCCAATGGCCTGTACATCTGCCGGAGACCTAACCTGCTGTGGGCCACTCCAGTGAGCGGGGCCTCCCCCAAGATGCTGGTGTGGAACCTGGACTACGTCTCGAGCTGAGATGAACTGATGCTCCTTACTCTCCTGCACTGAAAGAGCCAATCAAACGTTTTCTAAAGATCTGTCATAGGTGAAGGATCTGTTAAATGTAATGTCAACAGGAGGCAGATCAAGGTAAGTGAAGGCACCATCTGTCTATGGCAGTTTATTTATAAAGCTCTTATTGAACTACAGTGTATCATGGTGTAATTATGTTCTAGGTCTCATCAGGGCCATGTCTCTCTACCTCATTATTCTTTGCCTTTTGACAGAATAGCATCGCTGCAATTCTAAACAAATTATAATTCCAAGCAAACAGCTGCTGGAAAATATGTTAGAGGATTTTTCACATGTAAGAAAATGTTTGTCTCATGTTATAGATACAAGTGAAACCGTCAATTTGATTAATAACTGATTCAACACCCTTCTGAAAGGTTTATTCACTTAATTTAGCTATCGGAAAATATACAACGTTGTTTTTCAGCCTGTAGGTTACTTACCTCTGAGGGTAGAGGAGCTAGCTCGATGCGTGGAGCTAGTTAACGTTAGACTAGAAAGTAGCTTCAGCGAGGGGTCACCTGAACGCCTCACAACCAGAATGGCGGGTTCCATTTTACACTACAAACTCTACAGTAACCAAACTTTTACAAATACTGTAATTTTATATTGTAGATTGATTATTACTCCAAGTATTTGAGCATTATGATTGAATTATGTCTTAATGGATAAGCAGATATATATATATATAATAATTTTTATAAAATATGAAAATAAGGATCAAAGTTGTGTAGTTGTGCAAGTTTTTTCAAATAATTAGACAAATTACACTATTTTATGTACAATTTTGGTATTGCACATCCAAAAAGCCTAGAAAACATGTCCTCCTTGTGCTGCTGTGCTGATTGTGAATTTCTTCTAAAGAGGATCAATAGATACATCTTATATTATCACAAAATAGATTCACATGTGGTTTTGGTTTTGTATTTATATACTTGATGACCACTCAAAGCGCTTTACAGTACAGTTTTACATTCACCCATTCACACACACATTCATACAGTGCATCTATTCACAGCACTTTGTTGTTCTATGGGGGGGCCATTGAGGGTTCAGCATCTTGCCCAAGGAAACTTCGGCATGCAGATTGGTCAGACTGGGGATCGGACTGCCGACCTTCAGGTTGGAGGACGCCCGCTCTAACCCTCAGCCACAGCCGCAAATGTGGAGCATCGAGGTTCATTCTTGATGTTGGCAATAGTAGTTTGAAAGAATTGTATGAACCTAGGTAGTTTTCAACCCCCTTCGTTCGTCCAGCTGATGGAGTCATATTCTCCACTGTCACCTCACAGGAGCAGCACGTTTCATGATGTAACAATCTGGCAGCACAAATCTGTAATTTATACCAATAAGACTCTAAATTATTCCTAATTTTATTATCCCACAATGATGAATCCTCACTTCCTGCCTCTGTTTTGGAACAAAACCTTTGACGGAGCTGGATTTGCAGGACAGAAAACTATTGCCGTTCACGATCGCACACATTATCACAATCCTCCAATTACTGCGCTGACAAACTTTAAGTGTTCCTTGGAGGCATCAGCTGTGGCGCTTGGCATCAGGAACTGGGAGAACTTGAACTGCCAAGCCGCAGATAAACTTATGAACATGAAACCGATTCTGTGGAGGGCATATCTGACTTATAGCAAGAGGGCGCCAGCAAAGCAGTGTGTGTTTATGCACACGGCATTTATTCATTTTGGGATAAACACAAATGAGCTTGCAGAAATGCGAGCTTCAGCTGACACCGGCGAGCCACTAACAGGTGGTTGCTGTGCGGTTGCCAGTAAAGTTCCCAGTGACTGTAGACAAATAAAAGAGAGAGCGATCACTGAGAGAGATCTTTTTTTTTAAATAAGAAAAAGGCAAATTATTATCAAACCCCATTTTGAAATTAAACACAGAGAACACCAACCCCCATATAAAAATCACCCATTTAAAATATGAGAAACACTTCATTCCTCTCTTTGAGTCTCATTAGGTATCCATTTGTACTATGTGTCTTACTAGCAGGGATCCTCAGCCCATGAAGCTGTGTGCAGACTCACTCTTTAATGGGCTGTAGCACTTGGTGAGTATAGTTGCTGCTTCTAGCTGAAGTAGTTGTGACCGTTCAAGTATCAATTAGCTCACATTTCAATTTACCACTGAACATCACAATCATTATTTAAGATTGTAAAAAAAGGTGTTTGGACCAATAGGTTATAAATAAAAGCAAAGTCTGTTGATGCCACGACTGAAGCCAAAACAGGTACCAAACTGAACCACAGGAGGGTGCCCAAACGAGCTCATCCCCTCCCAACAGCATCACGTTCAATCATCCTTTTCTTTCTCTCCTTTTTAAGAGAAAAATCTAGCCGGTGAAAGTCTGAACTGAAGTTCTACGGGGAGTTTTAAATCAACAACTTAACCAGGACAGCGATCGATCATTAACTTAATGAATTTACGCTTGATCTGCATCTCCCTTTTAAAAGTGAATACTTGATCACCGTGTGCCCTCCTGTCATCCGTCACGACTGAAGCATCCTCGGCCTCTGCCTCGGATCAGTGAGCCCTCACGGAGACTCGGAGCCGAGCTGCTGCCACAAGGACACTTTGCCTCCAGCGCAACACAGCATGCAACAATTAGGCTGCGGCGAGAGTTTAAACCAACGCAGCTGCATGACGCATGGAGCAGGAGGGATGCATCCCACTGATGGAGGTGCTTGGATGAAGCATCAGTCAGGTGAAGCATCATTTCATTGTGGGTGTCTCAACTTCTGCTGCGTAAAGAAGCAAAAACCCGTCAGATGAGGTCGAGTCAAGCTGCTCGTCTTTTTCCAAATTGGCACCTTTTACGCGCGGCAACTGTTTTGCATATGCGGCTTTTCAATGCGTAATTCCACTTTAAAAACTATATTCCCTTACCTCGTTGTCCCTGCAGCCTCTTGTCCCGGGTTCAAAATAAAACCTCTGTTAGTTTGGCACAGGTTTAACGTGCGCGTACGTGTCCGCTGTCCGCAGAAATACCTCGATGTTGCAAGAAAAGCGTTATTTCCTCCCCGTTTAGTTCTGTGGATCTCGTTCCGCGCCTCCCTCCACAACCACCACCACGACTCTCGGGGCAGATGGATACAAATGCCTAACCAATAAGATCAGCAGCAGTCCGGTAAAATCTGATCTTCGGGTGTTCCTGTTTCAGTGGGTATTAGCGCGCACGGTACATTAAAAAAAAAACATCCACATCCCCAAATAGTTGGATAAAATATCCTTCCTCACTTTATCCCCCAAAGAAAAGCAGTCCCCTTACTCGCCGGTGCTGAGTTTGGTGGTTTGTCTCTGTCCCTGTTCGTCTTCTCTCCCAGTTCCTCTCAAATGCGATAGGCCTGTACTGGAAGTGGGAGCTCCATCTATTAGGCTTATTCTAACGATGCCGGTGACGCTGCGTATCCCGCATCCCACTTACCAGCGAGGGAAGAGCGCAGTGGAGGAGACGGTGGGAGGGGGGAGAGAGAAAAGGGGAGCGAGGCAGTGAATTAGCTTTGTGCTGAGCTCCTCCAAAAAACCAGCTGGACCGGTGGAAACACGCTCCGTCCGAGCCCTGCTTCACCCCCCGTGCTGTGGCCGGGTATAGTCCTGTGTGTGGAGCAGGCGACTGTATCCACTGCGGTCCGGTGGAGAGATGCAGAGCACACTGGGGTGCAGGCGAAGTCTCGTCCTCTTCCTCTTGCGCGCACACACACTCAACAGTCAGAGGATCTTTTTTTCCCCCTTTGGTCGCTTCTGCAAGGGGAGACGCTCCGGACTCCTGATTCCTTGAGGGGAAGGTTAAAAAGTCCAGAGCTGATTTTCTTTCAACATGTGTGCAACAGAAAAAGCTCTTGTGATATTAAAGCAAACAGATCTTTACACAGATAAAACCAATTTATTAAATTTTGCTGCAGGGGATGAAAAAAAGGAACTCACCAGAATACAAACCCAATGTGCAAAAAAGGTTATTTGCATGTGTCTTTGCATAATTCAAAGCACATCACTCTAGTGCAACTGGCTGTAAAGACATATTAACCAATCCACATGGGACACAGACAGGGGAAGCAGCTGCAGCAGCATGGAGGGCACCTGCAGCAGCAACAAGGTGCTCTCCCTCCTGAGCAGGGGGAAAGTACAATGTGACCTCTGGAGAAGAGCTCCCACCGACCCCGTCGCCACACAACACACAGCCACTACTTCTGCCAAGATGTGCAAGGATTCAACGGGGTGAACACTAAGGTCAGCTCTGTCAACGCCCTTCGACAGGCTGCTGGTGGCCCAATTTCCCCAGCAGTTCATCAGGCACGTGGAGGAAGTGGGAGTTGGAGAGCGACCTCCGGTCTGTAACACCGCAGATGAATCACGGGCTCAGCGGCGGTGGACTTCTGTTCAAACACCAAACACTCAAAGTTGAAGGTTGATGCTAAGTGCTAATGAGAGCTGTGAGGGGACAGCAGAATAATGTCCTGACATCCCCCCCCCCCCCCCCCCCCCACACACACACACACACATAACCAGCGATCCTGCCAGATGCATGTTCATGAAGGGAGGCTGCAGAGAGACGCACTGAGGAGCGGCCACATGCAACCACTCGATGGAGGACAGGTGTCCTCGGGCATGTTTGGATATAGCCTCAGGAATAACAGGGAGTGAATGAATTACCGCAGTGCTATGCACAAACACGGCCGCAGATATTGCCATATCCTGAAGTGCATTATCACTAAAGCATTTGCATACCATAACATCTGAGTAATTTATGATCCATTATTGATAAAAAATAAATCAGCATGCTTCGAGTGGGACCCAATGAAGTGATACCCATCATCCACATTTCATTATATGTGCCCAGAATGGAGATGTAATGGGGTGTTTGTGTTTGGTAATGTAGGCCCAGAGTTGATATAAATGTTTCATAAGCCCCCTGGGACAAACAGGAAGCTCTGCCGAATATGTATTTGGCTGTTTGCTATTCTCTAAACCTATTGGATAGTTCTCTGTTATTATTGTGCCGAGCAGAAGTTTGGCCGCATTGTCGCCAACTGCAGTTGTGACAGGTTGATTGGTGGACGACGTGCTGTCACTCAAGGACAAGGAGGAGTCATACCTTCAGACAGAACTCGGGATCTAATGGTGATGACGTGGGAAGTAGTGAACAGCACACGGTGCGGATCACGGACACTGATTCTAACATTACTCATATCAGTACATCAGTGTCCAGATGCTACAGCTAACAATTAGGCAAGTTGACAGACATGTAACGTGATGCCGTGAAATGCAAAGGCATGTTTACAAGAGGAAAATTTAAACTTTCTATTGCACTTCTGTAGCCCATGCCATTTCTGAAATGTTAGCAAACAGGTCACAAAAGTAGCCTAAACATGGACGACATGACAGCTCCCCGAAATGTAAGCAAAGTCATATGGATCGCCCCCTGGTGGTATTGCTGCAGTACTGGTAATAAACCACACCTCCTCTATTTTAGTAGGTGAGACTTGGACCACACTGAGAGAATAAAGTAGGCGGAAAGGTCAAATACATTTTCTTAAAGAAAGTTGCCATCATTTAAGCACATTTAACCTGCCCCCCTAAAGATTTCCAGATGTACTGCTCCGTTTTGTCAGTTTCTTCCGTATCTGTAAGACTTGCAAAGGCACAAAATGAAATAAGAGTAAATGCACCATCCACGACGTATAAGGATCTAACATTGAGAATAAATGAGCCTTAAAAAAGCAAGGCATCAGGGGCATCATATCTCAAGAGGTGAGATATCAGGCTCAAGGGATGGTTTGAAATTTACTTGTATCATGTTAAACCACCACAACATTGAAATAAATTTGTCGTTGGTTGGACAATCATTTTCATGCAGCAAATTGCTAATGGTTTGCTTTCCTCTGCAAAAGACCGAACCCACTGTTTTGACCCCTGGTGCACAAACCAGTCCAATATCTTATTGTTACTTTCACAAGAAAAGACAAATTACATAAAGCTCTGGGATGAGACACGTTTAAAGAAAACCCCCCTCAGTAAAAAAACTAAAGAAACAGCTGTTCTCCTATTATGATCCCCACTCCCATAATAACTGTTTTTAAATTACAAGTCATGATCAACAGCATCTTTTACAGAACAAATGGAATGTTTTTGTTTTCGAGTGTCAGGAATCAAATGAATGTGAAAAATGTGTGTAGAAACAGCAGGAATCCAAACAATGATTTAATGTCTTATAGAAGAATAGTGCAGTGATATTTTTCAAATAAAGGTTTTAATGACCATGTTGGATTTCTTCTACACTCAGTAATACATTAGCGACTGCTGGTTGGTTTTTACACACACACACGCACCCAGTGGTCTACCCCCCTTGAGCAGACCACCCTCAGATCTTGTGATCTTTAATAACTGATGGCTGATGTCAAAGCCGCCTATCTAATCAAAAGCTTCAAGAAAAAAGAAAAGTCGAAACTAACGATGACATTTTGAGAAAAATTTCAATCAGATCATTCTCTTGCCGTCAGAAGTGGCATTATTATTTTACCTCAGACTGTCATCTCAAGGCCTAAATGTCCTCAAACTACACTGAGAACAGGAGGTCAACCAGGATGTGCTCAATCTCCTATTATTTAAATTTTTTACACTAGATTTGTTGTTTGTCATATTTTTAATATTTTGTATTAATTACTGAAAACTATGCCTGACAAATGATTAGTAAATCACATAATTAATTAAACATTCATAAAGTTCCTCTAAGGTCAACAAAGGATCTGGATGTACAGTAGATCAGAATGAAGTCTGTCTGGTGGGGGAGAGCGGGGTAATGTGGGACTTTTTTTTACATTTGCTCTCCTCTATGCGAGCTAAAATGATATATCAGTCAAATTTACACATTTTCCATTAATTCAGGATGTTTTCTAGCAATGGAAATGATCAGAATGTCTTCAGGACAAAGGGCAGTGAAAATAGAAATCAAGGGGGTAAAGTGATCCACTTATCTATTCCACTTTAAAACTACCATAACAACACATGTGGTATTAGTTAAAATCCTGACAGCTAAATTGAGAACCACACATTCCAAAACTAATATCGGACTAGTAACAGAATCATGGGGATTGGTCAATTAAGCACATTTATGATTATTATGATTCATGTGATCTCTTGCACACCCTAGCTTACCGGCACATTGTTTCTCTGTCCAATTGGCAGGGACAGGGATATTTTTTCTCTCTGTGCATTCAAATGCCAGTTCACGGCACTTAACTGGAGCAAGACCATGGAACTGGTCAGCTAGTTGTTTCAAGTGTCAAGCTCCTCCTCCATCTCATCTGTGAATATTCTCTTTACCTCAGCTACTGCACCCCAGGCTACTGATTTTACTTCCCCTTTCTTTGGCCCCAGGTTGTCTTCCTGGTGTAGTTTCTTGGCATGATGGCTTTTCTACAATGTGTATGACATTAAAAAATAAAACATATATAATGTAATATTACACTAAAATATGTTTAAGACTAAACTTAACTTGTGCTTCATGTCTCACTTTACCCCACAGCCACCATTTTAGAAAAAACAACATCTCTTAGCAATTCAGGCTAATCTTCAGCTAGCATCAATCACATGGTTTTATATGTTGGAAGATCACCAACATGTATGATATAAGTTTTTCTACCTGATTCAATTTGTTTTGACACAACAGTTGATGAAGTTCAGAGCAAGAAAATTTACTTTTACATGCAATAAACACATTTGTGTGAAAAAACATACTTTCCACAGCACCAGCACCAACTTCTCCATCATGGCAAGGGGGGAATGGGAAGGGGCTTGAAAACATAATGGTCACATGACCACAAATGTGTTCTGTTGCCTAGATACAGGGGGTGTCTCACATTACCCCGCTCTCCCCGACAAACTCTGACAAATGTAAGGGGGCCATTACGAACTAGTGA